>NW_024870637.1:258195-268683 GCF_013358625.1 Macadamia integrifolia
TTTTGTTCTCAGAATCGGTGGAATCCGACACAGAGAATGGGAAGGGAAGAAGAAAGATGGGGAAGGAATAGGATCCTTCGGCTCTGATACTAAGTTGATGGAGAATCCTTAGGGAAGAGAGGGGAGATCAGAGTAGCGAGGGGAAAAGGGAGAATCACATTCAACACATTCTTTCAATAATCAAAATCACTCTCTAAATTTTCAATCGATTACAACTAATATATAGGAAAATAGGAACATGAAATTAGAAACTTAACTGGAATGGAAACTAACCTAAACTAGGAAACAACTATAAAAAGAAAACCAAAGCAAGGAAATAAATCCTACTCCTACGTTCAAGTCTGGAAAATAAAAGCATGAAATAAAATACTAAGTAAACTACTAATTTTATTTCCAACCCTTGTTGGACCAAAACCCTGGGTTGGACCGGTTCTTCTTGGCTCTTGGCTTCCAAAGCTGGTCATGCTGGTCCAACCAAGAAAGGGCAGCCGTATTTGCATCAGCTAGTTTTTTGGTTGATTGCTCCTCCCTATACCACTAAGGTTTGACCCTAATTTTGGCTGATTCTGTTCAGCCAGTTGTGAGATATTTGAAATCACCCTCTTCTTGTCTTTTAGTGACCTACTGTGTCCAAAATTGAGATCGATTGTTGTGATTGATTTATGCTGTTGTTTTAAGATTGTGGATCCCTATTGCTGCTAATTTGAGCCTCTAAGGGTCTTCTGAAGTTCTGGTTATGTTTATTTGATTTATTACTGTTCTGTCCTAATCGATACTAGTGGTCTGGGAATCGATCAACTGCTGACGTTGTTATTGTTCTGTTATGGTTTGTGGACTGTTGAGACCCTATTCTGGATCTGATAATTCTGGTTGTTTTAAGGGCTGTTGACTGATTAGTATTGGACTGTTATTACTGTTTTCTGTTGGGTGGTTATTGGTTGTTCTTCGGTTTAACTTTCCTGCAGGTTTGGGTCTGGTTTGGCTTGTCAAACCCAGTCCCACATTAAGTCGTATCAGAGCATGGCTGAGAACAACACCCCCACCCTAACTTCTCTTATGAAAATGCTATAGAATATGAGGACTAAGATGAAGGCTGAACAGCAAGCCTTGCGGACTGAATTGAAGGCTGAATTGAATACAAAGTTGTTGAATATAGAGACTCCACCACAATAGCCTACCGGTGATTCACATACAACACCTGAAGTGGAAGCCCTATTGAATGTAGCTGCTCAGTTGGCTACTAGGCGAGCAAAATCCTAACCTGAGAGCACCACAGAGGGTTCCTGTAGTAAAACCTACTTTTGAAGAACATGTAAGGGGTTACTTTGAGACTGAGCGTCCCACATATTAGAGGTACACTGGAGATTCACAGAAAGTCAAGCTCGATCTGAAGGAGTTTGATGGTAGACATGACCCCCAACTGTTCTATGATTGGTTAGCTACTTTGGATGACTATTTTGATTATTATGACTTACCTGAGGAACGGAAGATGAAACTAGCTCGTGCAAAGCTAGTTGAGGTTGCTCATGATTAGTGGAGAACCTATGAGTTAAAGTTGGAAGACCGTGGTAGAGAACCTACTAGTTGGGAGGAGATGAAGCTTAAACTATTTGACAAATACTTGCCACGCAACTTTAGAGCTCGCATATAAGACCAACCGAATTCTCTTCGTCAAGGGAATATAACTATTGCAGAGTACATAAATAGGTTTGATGCACTTTATTCTCGTACAGGCATAAAGGAGAATGAAAGACAATTGTTATCTCGGTTTCGACTGGGATTGCGAGCTGAAATCAACAGGGGAATTAGAGTTGTTGATGTGTACTCAGTGAGAGATTGCTTTGACAAGGCCCTACAAGCGGAGGAGCTTCTTGCCCAACACTAGTTAGAAGGTTTGGCTTTCAAGCTAGGGAGGTCAAGCAAAATTTTCCAGCCACTAAACCTAATAGCTCAGCACCCACAAAATCCACTTTTCCTCCATGATAGGTAGTAATAAGGTACAGTGTTTCCATTGCCAAGAGGTAGGACATTTTGCTAAGTCTTGCCCACATAAGCAGAGGGTTAATGCAATAGCTGAAGTTGAAGACTCCGATGAGGAAGATGAGTCAGTTGTTTACCCCTACCCTTTGGATGATGATGATGATAATGGATATGACTATGATATGGAAGACACTAATGAGGATGGCACTCATGGAATAAATATTGTTATTCGCATATTGGTGGCTGAAACCAAAGGAGAGGATTGGCGACGTAACTGCACATTCTACAGCCGTATGAAGTCAGGTGAGCATACTTGTTAGATTATAATTGATAGTGGCAGTTGTGTCAATATTGTCTCTGAAGCCTTTGTGAAGAAAGCAACCTTGAAATTTGACCTCCATCCTCAGCCTTATAAGGTATCCTTGCTGAATGGTAATACCTTGGAGGTGAACAAGAGGTGTTCAATTCCTCTTAAACTTTACCGGTATGAAGAGAAAGTTTGGTGTGATGTGATTCTAATGAAACTCACAGATGTATTGCTTAGTCGTCTCTGGATGTATGACAATGATGCCATGGTTGGAGGGAAGAAGAATCTCTGTACTTTTCATATGAAAGGGTGTTCCTACAACTTTCTATCCGGTAAATGTGCCAGCTAAAATATGACGATGGAGATCCCTAAGATCAAATCAGAAGGATGTTGACATTGAGAAGAAGGTGGTAGCTATGCCCACAAAGAAGTTGCTAGCTATTCCCCGCAAGCAGTTCTTACACACAAGTTATGAGACTGGAATGGTTATGGCCCTTGTTACTAGGGAAGTCACTCCCCAACCTGAGGTAACGCATAGTTCACCTATCAAAGAGCTCCTATCTGATTTTTTTGACTTAGTCCCTGATGATCTCCCAGATGAGTTACCTCACATACGAGACATACAACATGCTATTGATTTGGTACCTGGTTCGGTTTTACCCAACCTTCCCACTTACAGACTTAGCCCTACTGAGCATGCCGAGCTCAAACAGCAAGTGGATGGGTTACTATAGAAGGGTTTCATTGAGGAGAGCTTAAGTCCTTGTGCAGTATCAGTTTTACTCACGCTGAAGAAGGATGGTTCTTGGTGTATGTGTGTGGACAACCATGCTATCAACAAGATAACAGTCAAGTATAGGTTCCCTATACCACGACTAGATGACATGTTGGATATGTTGTCCGGGACAAAGGTCTTATCCAAATTAAATCTAAGGAGTGGCTATCATCAGATTCGTATCCATTCTGGGGATGAGTGGAAGACCGCCTTTATGACCAAAGATGGCTTATAAGAGTGGAAAGTCAAGCCTTTCGGTCTAACGAATGCACCTAGCACCTAGCACCTTTATGAGGGTTATGAGTTATGACACAGGTACTTCGTCCCTTCATTGGTCGCTTTTTGGTTGTTTACTTTGATGACATTTTGATATACAGTAAGAACCAAGAAGAGCATATGAATCTATAGTTTTTAAGGCGCTGGTAAGGCGACGCGGTCTAGAGATGGTAAGGCAGTGCTCCACCTTACGTGAAGTGGCGCCTTATGGGTTTTTTTTTTTTTAAACACATTTTAAAATTACTTGATGAAGATTCCAAATATAGATTTTTTATTGGTAGGTGTATGATTTTGTTAACACTTGAGATGTATGGGATCAACTTTACTCCACCAAAAATAATCAAAACAAACAAAACAAAAACACGATTCACAAACAGGGCTTGGATTTTGTCAAGGGTTTTAAGAAAGGGCTTTGAGAAGAAATCAAGGAACAAGGAAGAACCACTGATCTAAGCGACCATTTTGCTCCTGCAGCGGTGAGCTTCATTTTTCTTTGACAGGAGTAGAAATATAGTGATGACCTTAGGGCTTAGGCACTCATTTTGGCATCATAGAGGTAAGTATAATAAATACTTGTATTTTTTATGTCTTCTTTTCTTTATATTTATAATTTTGTTTCATAATTATGTATTTATATTATATATTAATATGTTATGATGATTGATGATTGATGATTGATGAAGATGAACATAGTTTATTCACTTTATTAATTTGTTTTCTTGATGAATATCTTACATTGGTATGAATATGAACCTTTAATATTTATTTAACATATGAGTAATAGGATTCAACTAGGATTTGAACCAAATAGATTGGTTTTATAAAAAAATTACACATGAACTCTTTAGTTAATAAGGCGACGCTTTATGCCCGCCTTATCGCTAAGGCACTCCGAAAGACCCTCAAACGCCTCCGTCGCCTTACCGCCTTAAAAACTATGTATGGATCACTTGAGGCAAGTCTTGAGAGTGCTCCGTGCAGAGAAGTTGTACATCAATCTCAAAAAGTGTTCCTTCATGCTGCCCAAGGTTGTATTCCTTGGATTTATAGTGTCATCAAAAAAGGTTGAAGCTGATTCAGAGAAGATCAAGAGCATTACTGATTGGCCTATACCTAAGACACTAATAGAAGCCCGTAGCTTCTATGGTTTGGCTTCCTTCTACAGGAGATTTATTCGGAATTTCAATGCAGTTATGGCACACATCACTGAATGTATGAAGTCAAGTAAAGGAAAGTTTGAATGGACAGCTACAGCGACCAAAGCCTTCGCTCTTGTGAAGAGGAAGATGACAAAAGCACACATTCTACGCCTACCAGATTTTGACAGAGTATTTGAGGTAGCTACTGATGCTTCACATGTTGGGCTACGAGGAGTGTTAATGCAAGAACACCCCATCGCTTTCTATAGCGAGAAACTGAATGAGGCCAAAAAGCGTTATTCGACATATGATCTGGAGTTGTATGCAGTCGTCCAAGTGCTACGCCATTCGAGACACTACCTCATTAGTAAGGAGTTCATTTTATACACTGATCATGAGGAATTGAAGCACCTTCACTCACAAAAGTCGATTAGCCACAGGCATGCCAAATGGGTAGCTTACTTGCAAGAGTTTATATTTGCTATGAAGTACAAGGCGGGAAAAGAGAACACAGTGGCTGATGCACTTAGCCGGAAAGTGCTCACACTTAACACATTTTCAGCACATGTTATTAGCATTGATCAGATACGGGGCGAGTACACGTCTGATTCTGATTTCAGCACAATTTTACGGAATTACAACAGGGTGGATAGCACCTTAAGTACTCTACTCATAATGGGTACCTGTTCTTTGGCACACGGCTTTGTATCCTAAACTCTTCCCTACATCACCACATCATACAAGAGTTACATGAAGAAGGATTAGGAAGACATTTTGGAAAAGATAAGACACTTGCACGGGTGACTAATAGATATTATTGGTCATGCATAGCAAAGGATGTCGATCATGTGATCAAGAGATGCCGTGTATGTCAGTTGGCAAAAGGGGGAAAACAAAACACAGGTTTATACTCTCCACTACCTGTTCCTCGTACACTGTGGCTCGATGTTAGCATGGATTTTGTTCTTGGACTACCCCTACTAGAGAACGATATGATTCCATTATGGTGGGTGTGGATCATTTCTCTAAGATGGCTCATTTCATACCTTGTCGAAAGACTTTTGATGCTTATCAGGTTGCAAAACTCTTCTTCAAGGAAGTAGTGCGACTACATGGCCTGCCAACTAGTATAGTGTCTGACCGTGATGTTAAGTTCATATGTTATTTTTGGAAGACATTGTGGTTGAAGACAAATACCAAGTTGAATTTTTCGACTACATTTCATCCACAGACGGACGGATGGACAGACAGAGGTGGTGGACCGTAGCTTGGGAAACTTGTTAAGGTGTTTGGTTTGAGACTATGAGAAGATATGGTCTTCCATTCTTGACATTGCAGAATTTTCCTACAACAGCTCAGTGAATAAGACAACGGGTTGTACTCCTTTTGAGATCATGCTTGGAGTTCAGCCTAAGCGGCCTATTGATCTTATGTCACTCCCACCCCAAACTTGAGTTAGTATTGAGGCTGATGAGTTTTTACATCATATTATTGAGGTGCATGCCAATGCCCAACGACGTATTCCCTTGAACAATGAGGTGATTAAGGCTTCTGTTGATCGTCATCGGCATTATATGAAGTTCAAACCTGGGGGCACGGTGATGATTCGAGTAAATCCTGAACGATTTCAAGCGGGTGTCAATACCAAATTACATCCATGGAAGATGGGTCCCTACAAGGTGCTGAAACGTATAGGACCTAATGCTTATGTGCTTGAGTTGCCTGATGACATAACCATAAGCAACACGTTTAATGTGGTTGATTTTCACCTTTATGTTGAACACCATTCGGATGATGGAGACACGGAACAAATGTTGAGGCTACCCCAACTGAAGCCACCTACTTCTGAAGTTAATGAAGATGTCTTGGATGATAATTACAAGACCTCCTGCCCTGGCACTGGTTATCACACTTTTCTTGTCAAGTGGAAAGGTCGTCCCTGTAGTGATTGTACTTGGATTCATGCTGATGACTTCAAGAGGCTTGATCACGACTTATATGAGCGCTACATGTCCCTAGTCCATTCGTCAGAGAAGAATGTTTTCAAGCCGGGGAGAGTTGATGCAGCACCAAAGATCTACACCAAGAGGCACAAGGAGGTTGACCCAAGTGGCTGACTAGGTTGACTAGATCTGGTCCAAGTCAGCCCACGATTTGGGCTGCTAATGGGGTTATTAGTTGCTTATTAAGTTTCCAAATTAGTTTCTATTTTCAGTCTTACACTAATTTCTAATTTCAGCTCTAGATCTAGTTTCCTTTTATAGTTTCAGTTTTTAGTAACTTATGTAATCAGTTTTTAGTAACTTATGTAATCAGTTTTAGTGACCCAGAATTAGTAATTTTTGAGTTACTATTTTATTGTAAACCCCCATCATGATTATAAATAAAGAGGAAGGCAGTATCATAGGCCCACAATTTTGAATTTTAAAAGAAAGCTATTATATTGTTGCCGCTGGGTTTCTCCATGGCTATTCCTTATGTCAGATCAAAGAAAGACTTGGTGTGTGATCCGAGTGACTCCTTGCGGCGTGAAGTCCAGGAGGTCTTCTTAAAGCTCTATTGTTCTCTTTATATTCTTATCTACTCTCAAGGATTAACACTGTTGCAGACCAGGAATGTTCAATTCTGTTTCTGCCCAGAAATTTTACGCAAAACAAAGCAATCGTCCCTGCTGGAAGAACCAGATCTGATTGTCTGATTGACCTAGTTTTTTGGTCGATTGTTCCTCCCTATACCAGTAAGGTTTGACCCTAATTTTGGCTGATTCTGTTCAGCCAGTTGTGAGATATTCGAAATCACCCTCTTCTTGTCTTTTAGTGACCTGCTGTGTCCAAAATTGAGATTGATTGCTGTGATTGATTTTATGCTCTTGTTTTAAGATTGAAGATCCCTATTGCTGCTAATTTGAACCTCTAAGGGTCTTCTGAAGTTCTAGTTATGTTTATTTGATTTATTACTGTTCTGTCCTAATCGATACTGGTGGTCTGGAATTGATCAACTGCTGAAGTTGTTACTGTTCTGTTATGGTTTGTGGACTATAGAAACCCTATTCTGGATCTGATAATTCTGGTTGTTTTAAGGGCTGTTGACTGATTAGTATTGGACTGTTATTGCTGTTTACTGTTGGGTGGTTATTGGTTGTTCTTTGGTTTAACTTTCCCGCAGTTTTGGGTCTGGTTTGGCTTGTCAAACCCAGTCCTACATTACCAGCTGCACCTTACATGGAGAAGATGGTTTTCAGAAGGATGATTATTGTGGCAGATTTCATGGAGAAGATGGTTTTCAGAAGGATGAATCGAATTGCTCCAAATCCCAACCTGAGACTACCATATCTGAGGATTCGGATTCCGATGAACCTGGAGAGAAAGGGATTCCGAAGTTCTGTTTCAAGTTTCAATATCATACTTCACAAGAAACCAAAGTAGGGGATGAAGAATCCGAATTCTCTGTCCCCACAGAAGAAAAGGCCCCCACGGTTAGCACTAGTAGTAAGCACCAGTTCTCCTCTGGGAAGGACCTCTGCAGATTCATGGAAGAACCAGAGGTTTTGAGCTTTACTGTCAACAAATTATATGCTAGTTCAAATTATGGTTCTTTCAACAACAAAGAGTTCTTTCAGTAACAGAGAGATTATTGAAGGAGGGTTCTTGTCTAAGAAAGATCTTCCGCAGCTTAATTCAAAAGAGGAATCTGTTCAAGAAGAAACAAAGAAGAACTACTCAACTGATTCTCACTGTAAAGCAGAGGAAACAGAGCCTGAGATACTGAGTCAAGAACAGCTTTCTGGCAAGGAAGCCTTAGTCTGTTCTGAGGTTAATTTTCAGACTCAGGAAGATGCTCGTAAATAAATTGAGTTCCTGATCAAGAAAGACTTATTTTCTTTAGATTCGTACCCAGAATCAATTGGTTCAAGTGATGAATTCTCTCTTGAGAATCTTTTGCTCTATCCAAAAGATGGGTTTTTGACAGATAAAGATTTCAAGAACCATCTAAAACTGAAATTTTACTGGACATTGATGAAGAAATTGAAAGTTTCGAGGAAACCCTTTTGAAGAATTCAAATTTGGTGAGCACACAAACCATGGATATCAGTGACCAGCCTTCTTCCTCTGTTAACCTTGACATCGACGAATCAAAAGTTTTCAATAGAGAAAAGGGACAAAATTCAAGAATGGTGGTGATGCAGATTCTTCACCAACCTAGGCTTATTTTATTAGGAATAAGCCTAGAGTTGAGTTGTATATGTGTTGGGCCATCAGTCCATGTGGTTTGGAGTGTATTGGGCCACTTTTATGGGTCTAAACTAGGGGTTCTAAGGTTGCATACGGGATTCACTGATTTGTTTCCTTTTTCTTTAGTTTCCTTTTTAGATGGGGTTATTTAGTTTCTAATTTCAGTACCTAGTTAGTTTCTAATTTTCAGTCATAGGTTAGTTTCTATTTCTAGTTTTAGAAACTAAAGGACTTTCAATTTTGTAAGTTTCTATTTTCAGTTTTAGTAATTAGGTGAGTTTCTAATTTTTAGTTTCCTATTTCAGTTTTTGGAAACTAAAATTAGTTTCTATTTTATGTAACCCCCCCTCATTATTATAAATAAAGGAGAGCTCTCATTAGTAGAGCCACGAATTTTATGAACAAAAAGAAGCTGCTGCGTTTTCTCCTCTGGAGGTTTATTTGTGTTTGATCAAAGAAGAAGGGTTTGGTGTATGATCCAATCGACACTCTGCAGCGAGAAGTCCGAATGGGTCTTTTGTTATCTGGTTTTCTTATTGAATCTCTTCTTCAGCAGTTCAGGTAAGTGATCTAACTTCTCTGCAGATTTCTGGCTTAAACTTCTCTGTTTTCCTTCCTATCGGCCTAACTGTTTTTGGAGAACCAGCCATCCAATGGCCTCCATATTCTGATAGAAGGATAATCCTATCCAGAGGGAGGATCGATCCAATTTTGGGGTCAATCAGACCACTGAATCTGCTGAAGTGAACTGTCAAGCAGTTATGGCCGATTGTCAAATCTGCCCAGATTTAGATTTTGTTTTCTGTTCTGTGTTACTGCGACATTCTGGACTATTAGCATCTGTGATCTGAACCTACTGGAGGTGTTATATTGTTATTAAAATTTCTAGTTTAATCCTAAGACTGCTGTTGATTTATTTCGCTTCTGGTTATTGTTCATTGAGATCGTTTATCAATTCTGGTTTGTGGCCGAAATTTGATTTTCTGCTATAAGTTTGCTACTGATTTTGGTTGTTCTCTAGTCTAAAGGTTCTTGCAGATTTGGGTCTAGTTAGGTGTCCAATTTAGTCCTACATTAGGTGGACATCATTGAAATTGGGACGGAGAGTGACATATAAGAAGAAAGCTCTGCGGAGATCAGCAACTTGGTGCGGTTAGGGAGGCGGAGAAGAGAAATGAAGAAGGGGCAACAATGGCGGAGCAGATCGACAGCCAAGAATAGCTTCAGCAATCGACCGTGGAGCACAGCAATGAAGAAGGGAAAAAGGCCAATCGCAATGAAGAGATCTTCTGTTTAGCTTTTTTAGGGCTTAAGGCTTATCTCATATGGGAAGGGTAGTTTCGGCAGAAAATTACATGTTTGAATGATGGGGTCATCACTTAACAGGGCTATCTAATGAAAGGGGTACGATTGAAAGCATCTTCAAACTACAGGGGTGGGTGTTGGTATATATGAAAGTACGTGAGGGCGACTTGATATTAAGCCATAGTTCAAGAGAGGGGAGTGTAATTTCCTCATAAATATTTTATGGGATTTTTAACTATTGCAAAATTGTACAAGGATTAGAAAGGGGAAAATATTTTACTAAAATGCAATACAATAGGTTGGAAAACCACATCCATTTCAAAATTCAACACATTCTTTTTCCGAAAAATATTGATAGTATCTTGATCATTGGTACTCTTAGCAACCATGGAGGATTCCACCCCCACCATATGGATGGATTCTTTCCCTCACTCAATCATGTTCAAATGTGCTTATTGGTCTTCAACCAAAACA
>NW_024870637.1:268703-282290 GCF_013358625.1 Macadamia integrifolia
AAGGTGGTAAGGCGATGGAGGCGTTTGAGGGTCTTTTGGAGCGCCTTAGCGATAAGGCGGGGGCATAAAGCGTCGCCTTATTGACTAAAGCGTTCCTGTGTAATTTTTTTATAAAACCAATCTATTTGGCTCAAATCTTAGTTGAATCCTATTACTCATATGTTAAATAAATATTAAAGGTTCAAATTCATACCAACGTAAGATATTCATCAAGAAAACAAATCAATAAAGTGAATAAACTAAGTTCATCTTCATCAATCATCAATCATCAATCATCAATCATCAATCATCATAACATATTAACATATAATATAAATACATAATTATGAAACAAAATTATAAATATAAAGAAAAGAAATAAAAAATACAAGTATTTATTATACTTACTTCTATGATGCTAAAATGAGTGCCTAAGCCCTAAGGTCATCCACTATATTTCTACTCCTGTCAAAGAAGAATGAAGCTCACCGCTGCCGGAGCAAAATAGTCACCTAGATCAGTGGTTCTTCCTTGTTCCTTGATTCCTTCTCAAAGCCCTTTCTTAAAACCCTTGACAAAATCCAAACCCCGTTTGTGAATCGTGTTTTTGTTTTGTTTGTTTCCGTTATTTTTAGTGGAGTAAAGTTGATCCCGCACATCTCACGTGTTAACAAAACCATACACCTACCAATAAAAAATCTATATTTGGAATCTTCATCAAGTAATTTTAAAATGTGTTAAAAAAAAAAAAAACGCAGGCGCCACTTCACATAAGGCAGAGCACCACCTTACCATCTCTAGACCGCATCAGCGCCAAGGCGACGCCTTAGCAGCGCCTTAAAAACTATGGTTCTGAGGTTAATTTTCAGACTCAGGAAGATGCTCGTACATAAATTGAGTTCCTGATCAAGAAAGACTTATTTTCTTTAGATTCGTTCCCAGAATCAATTGGTTCAAGTGATGAATTCTCTCTTGAGAATCTTTTGCTCTATCCAAAAGATGGGTTTTTGACAGATAAAGATTTCAAGAACCATCTCAAACTGAAATTTTACTGGACATTGATGAAGAAATTGAAAGTTTCGAGGAAACCCTTTTGAAGAATTCAAATTTGGTGAGCACAGAAACCATGGATATCAGTGACAGCCTTCTTCCTCTGTTAACCTTGACATAGACGAATCAACAGTTTTCAGGACAAAATTCAAGAATGGTGGTGATGCAGATTCTTCACCAACCTAGGCTTGTTTTATTAGAAATAAGCCTAGAGTTGAGTTGTATATGTGTTGGGCCTTCAGTCCATGTGGTTTGGAGTGTATTGGGCCACTTTTATGGGTCTAAACTAGGTGTGCTAAGGTTGCATACGGGATTCACTGATTTGTTTCATTTTTCTTTAGTTTCCTTTTTAGATGGGGTTATTTAGTTTCTAATTTCAGTACCTATTTAGTTTCTAATTTTTAGTCATAGGTTAGTTTCTATTTCTAGTTTTATAAACTAAAGGACTTTCTATTTTGTAAGTTTCTATTTTCAGTTTTAGTAATTAGGTGAGTTTCTAATTTTTTGTTTCCTATTTCAGTTTTTGGAAACTAAAATTAGTTTCTATTTTATGTAACCCCCCATCATTATTATAAATAAAGGAGAGCTCTCATCAGTAGAGCCACGAATTTTATGGACAAAAAGATGCTGCTGCGTTTTCTCCTCTGGAGGTTTCTTTGTGTTTGATCAAAGAAGAAGGGTTTGGTGTGTGATCCGATAGACACTCTGCGGTGAGAAGTCTGAGTGGGTCTTTTATTATCTGGTTTTCTTATTGAATCTCTTCTTCAGTAGTTAAGGTAAGTGATCTAACTTCTCTGCAGATTTCTGGCTTAAACTTCTCTGTTTTCCTTCCTATCGGCTTAACTGTTTTTGAGAACCAACCATCCGATGGCCTTCATATTCTGATCGAAGGATAATCCTATCCAGAGGGAGGATCAATCCAATTTTGAGGTCAATCAGACAACTGGATCTGCTGAAGTGAACTATCAAGCAGTTCTGGCCGATTGTCAAATCTGCCCAGATTTAGATTCTGTTTTCTGTTCTGTGTTACTGTGACATTCTGGACTATTAGCATCTGTGATCTGAACCTACTGGAGGTGTTATATTGTTATTAAAATTTCTGGTTTAATCCTAAGACTGTTGCTGACTTATTTCGCTTCTGGTTACTGTTCATTGTGATCGTTTATCAATTCTGATTTGTGGTCGAAGTCTAATTTTTTGCTATAAATTTGCTACTAGTTTTGGTTGTTCTCTGGTCTAAAAGTTCCTGCAGATTTGGGTTTAGTTGGGTGTCCAATTTAGTCCTACATTAAGTAGTATCAGAGCATGGCTGAGAACAACACCCCCACCCTAGCTTCTCTTATGGAGATGCTACAGACTATGAGGACTGAGATGAAGGCTGAACAGCAAGCCTTACGGACTGAATTGAAGGCTGAATTGAATACAAGGTTGTTGAATGTCGAGACTCCACCACAACAGCCTACCGGTGATTCACATACAACACCTGAAGTGGAAGCTCCATTGAATGTAGCTGCTCAGTTGGCTATTAGGTGAGCAAACCCTAACCTGAGAGCACCACAGAGGGTTCCTGTAGTGCAACCTACCTTTGAAGAACATGTAAGGGGTTACTTTGAGACTGAGCATCCCACATATCAGAGGTACACTGGAGATTCACAGAAAGTCAAGCTCGATCCGAAGGAGTTTGATGGGAGACATGACTCCCAATTGTTCTATGATTGGGTAGTGGCATTGGACGACTATTTTGACTATTATGAATTACCTGAGGTACGGAAGATGAAACTAGCTCGTGCAAAGCTAGTTGGGGCTGCTCGTGATTAGTGGAGGACCTATGAACTAGAGTTGGAAGACCGTGGTAGAGAACCTACTAGTTGGGAGGAGATGAAGCTTGAGCTATCAGATAAATACTTGCCACGCAACTTCAGAGCTCGCATACAAGACCAGTTGAATTCTCTTCGTCAAGGGTCTATGACTGTTGCCGAGTATATGAACAAATTTGACGCACTTTATTCCTGTACAAGCATAAGAGAGAATGAAAGACAACTTTCGACCGGGATTGCGAGCTGAAATCAACAGGGGAATCAAAGTGGTTGATGTGTATTCAATAAGGGATTGTTTTGACAAAGCTCCACGAGTAGAGGAGCTTATAGCACAACAAGTTAGAAGGTTTTGTTTCCAATTTAGGGAGGTAAAGAAGAATTTTCCAGCCACTAAACCTAGTAGCTCAGCACCTCCAAAGTCCACTTTTCTTCCACGGGCTGATCACAACGGAAGGGCACCCATGACAGGTAGTAATAGGCCACAGTGCTTCCATTGCCAAGAGGTAAGACATTTTGCTAAGTCTTGCCCACATAAGCAGAGGGTTAATGCAGTAGCTGAGGTTGAAGACTCCAATGAGGAAGATAAGTCAACTCTTTACCCTTATCCTTTGGATGATGATGATGATGGTGGTGGATATAACTATGATATGGAAGACACTAATGATGATGGCACTTATGGCATTTATGTGATTAATAATGTCTTGGTGGCTGAAACCATGGAAGAAGACTCCACTGAAGGATTCTACATTGAAGAGAGCATAGTAGACAAGACTAAAGTTGTGGAAGATGAGGTAGTGATTGAAAGAACTCTACAACAAGTATTTGAGATTCATGATGAGAAGGAAAAGTTTGTTTCAATCCTTGATGAGAAGGTTACTAACATTGATGACTCTATTCATACAACATTCACTATTGGTATTGCCATCATGGTTCTTCGAAGAGAAAGCTCCACGCCATGAAGACTACATTCCACAAGTTTATAAGCAACCAGAATTATATTTGGGAACAGTTACGGCTGCTATTCACATGTTGTTCCCACCTCATCACCACAAAATTCGAGGACGAATTTTTTCAAGATGGGGAGAGTTGATGTAGATTCTTCACCAAACTACACTTGTTTTATTAGGAATAGACCTAGAGTTGAGTTGTATATGTGTTGGGCCTTCAGTCCATGTGGTTTGGAGTGTATTGGGCCACTTTTATGGGGTCTAAACTAGGGGTTCTAAAGTTGCATACGGGATTCACTGATTTGTTTCTTTTTTCTTTAGTTTCATTTTTAGATGGGGTTATTTAGTTTCTAATTTCAGTACCTAGCTAGTTTCTAATTTTCAGTCATAAGTTAGTTTCTATTTCCAGTTTTAGTAACTAAAGGACTTTCTATTTTGTAAGTTTCTATTTTCAGTTTTAGTAATTAGGTGAGCTTCTAATTTTTAGTTTCCTATTTCAGTTTTTGAAAACTAAAATTAGTTTCTATTTGATGTAACCCCCCCATCATTATTATAAATAAAGGAGAGCTCTCATTAGTAGAGCTACGAATTTTATGAACAAAAAGAAGCTGTTGCGTTTTCTCCTCTGGAGGTTTATTTGTGTTTGATCACAGAAGAAGGGTTTGGTGTGTGATCCAATCGACACTCTGCGGCGAGAAGTCCGAATGGGTCTTTTATTATCTGGTTTTCTTATTGAATCTTTTCTTCAGCAGTTCAGGTAAGTGATCTAACTTCTCTGCAGATTTCTAGCTTAAACTTCTCTGTTTTCCTTCCTATCGGCCTAACTGTTTTTGGAGAACCAGCCATCCAATGGCCTCCATATTCTGATCGAAGGATAATCCTATCCAGAGGGAAGATCGATCAAATTTTGGGGTCAATCAGACCACTGAATCTGCTGAAGTGAACTGTCAAGCAGTTCTGGCCGATTGTCAAATCTGCCCAGATTTAGATTCTGTTTTCTGTTCTGTGTTACTGTGACATTCTGGACTATTAGCATCTGTGATCTAAACCTATTGGAGGTGTTATATTGTTATTAAAATTTCTAGTTTAATCCTAAGACTGCTGCTGATTTATTTCGCTTCTGGTTATTGTTCATTGAGATCGTTTATCAATTCTGGTTTGTGGTCGAAGTTTGATTTTCTGCTATAAGTTTGCTATTGATTTTGGTTGTTCTCTAGTCTAAAAGTTCCTGCAGATTTGGGTCTAGTTGGGTGTCCAATTGAGTCCTACATTAGGTGGACATCATTGAAATTGGGACGGAGAGTGACATATAAGAAGAAAGCTCTGCGGAGACCAGCAACTTGGTGCGATTAGGGCGGCGGAGCAGAGGAATGAAGAAGGGGCAACAATGGCGGAGCAGATCGACAGCCAAGAATAGCTTCAGCAATCGACCGTGGAGCACAGCAATGAAGAAGAGAAAAAGGCCAATCGCAATGAAGAGATCTTCTGTTTAGCTTTTTTAGGGCTTAAGGCTTGTCTCATATGGGAAGGGTAGTTTCAGCAGAAAATTACATGTTTGAATGATGGTGTCATCACTTAACAGGGCTATCTAATGAAAGGGGTACGATTGAAAGCATCTTCAAACTACAGGGGTGGGTGTTGGTATATATGAAAGTACGTGGGGGCGACTTGATATTAAGCCATAGTTCAAGGGAGGGGAGTGTAATTTCCTCATAAATATTTTATGGGATTTTTAACTATTGCAAAATTGTACAAGGATTAGAAAGGAGAAAATATTTTACTAAAATGCAATACAATAGGTTGGAAAACCACATCCATTTCAAAATTCAACACATTCTTTTTCCGAAAAATATTGATAGTATCTTGATCATTGGTACTCTTAGCAACCATGGAGGATTCCACCCCCACCATATGGATGGATTCTTTCCCTCACTCAATCATGTTCAAATGTGCTTATTGGTCTTCAACCAAAACAAATGCCAAATGGCAGAAAAATAAAAAATAATTATTTTCCCTAAAATACATGCAGCCTAAACGATGACAAGTGTCCATTTCTTCTAAGCCCTATAGAGGTGTGCAAATGAAATAAATCCAAATCTATTTCCCCTCTTCAAGATCTAAAAACCTGTAAAGTCTTTTCCTTCATAATTTGGCAGTTCTCTTATGTTGAAGTGTTGAAGTCTGCTTGGGTACCAAGAAGCCCCGTAAGTTTGGTTGCCTCATCCAAAAAGCTTCCAAGCGATACTACAATCAACCAATGTATTAGCCTCCTAAGTGTTAGCACCTTGCAGCATGATAACTATGTCATCTTGAGCAAGATGACAATTATTTTTCCCCTTTCAATGATTATTTACACCTAGTTTTAAAATTTTTCATCCAACGAAAACCACCTGGCAGCCGTGGGAAAATAAAGTACCCAAAATTTTCAAAGAGAAATGAACTGTAAGACTCCTAAATGTTAGCATCTTTAGGACAACGCTTGCATAAAAGGCATCTATACCTGGAAGATCAGCACGACTAATGTGTCATCTTGAGCAAGAGAATGCATTTTTCCCCCTTTCGATGGTTATTTATAATGTCTTCATAATTTTCTTACTCTTAATTTTTATATCTTTTACATGTTAGGTCAAAAGTGAATCTAAAGGTAAGAGTTTTAAAAATTTTCCTCCTACAAAGACCTACAGACATGGCAGCCGTGGGGAAAAACAGAGTGCCCCAACTTTTGAAAATGAACTGAAC
Source organism: Macadamia integrifolia (assembly GCF_013358625.1). Lineage (NCBI taxonomy): Eukaryota > Viridiplantae > Streptophyta > Magnoliopsida > Proteales > Proteaceae > Macadamia > Macadamia integrifolia. The sequence goes on from NW_024870637.1 coordinate 275,236, forward strand.
ATAAAATCAGGTTGCATATATAAAACCAAATAATAAAGTCCTGATCAAGGTTCAATACCAATCTAAAAACACCTATTGTTTTAATCGCCAAGAAAATTGTTTTGGCCACTTAGGCTCTGTACTGTAACATTCTAAAAAATGAGTTATTATGTTTTTTCATTTTTTTGGAATAGAAATGGGGTAAACATTGTATGGTAAGTCTAGTTCAATTTCGTGTTTTTTGAAATGAACCAGGCACTTATGAGGCTTTGGAGTCCATTTTTTGGAGCATGAAAAGCTTGTTTTTCATTTTCAGAATTGATTCTGAGCAAAAGGCGCCGAAACATATAGGTGACTTAAGTTAAGAGGGGTAAATATGGAAATTACCTTCAAAACATAACAAAAGGTGTATTTCAAGGGTATTGTAAACCCTAACACCATTTTGCACTTGGAGAACGGCCAAAGAAGAGAAGGGGATCGTTGAAACGAAGAGCAGGGGTTGTAAACCAGATTTGGATGGATTCTCCACTGATAAGTGTGAGGTTCTGGAACCGACCGATTTTGCTATCAAAATAGGCGGCCAGAATCGAAGATTTAGACACCAATCCATTGATATTGATAGTTGTCGTTGATATCATTGAACTCAGTGTTCTGTATCGTATCAAGCTCAACTGTGAATACATGATTTGTTAAATTTCCATCGTTGGTCTCATTGAAAAGGCCAAGATATTGGCTTGGACCAGCACCAGGAAGGCCTCTTTTGGGTGCGATGACAAAGGCGATTCCATGACCTCCCAAATCAGGATACTGAGGGAGGATAGCAATGACAAAAGTGGTAGAGAAGGAGATAGCAGAGGAGGATGATGGGTAGAGAAAGCGAATTGGGTTGTCATGCAAGGCATGGGCTTTCAATTGCCTGCAGGTGTCGTTGCTCAACACAAGGAGGCCATTGGATGTGATTTTTGCTGTGTCGTCAAGGTTCATGTTAGCTCCTGTGAAGCCATTGGTAGGTGAAATCAACTTCTTCTCCCTATGAAGCTACTCCATTAATATTTCTCACGAAGAGGAACAAAACCGTAAGCTTGAAAACGGAAAACATGGCTTCCAGTTCCATTCTTCTTTTCTTCTTGGTCCTTTGTTCTATTTATGAGTCGAATTACTATTAAAATACGAGGGTCCTATTGCTGAAGACTTTTTCAATATTGGTTTTATAGTATTAGGAACTTGGGAGTTGAGATGCTCTTTGGCATTTGTAACAGATTCACTTACTGTAAACTCTGGGAGGGGAAGACCTGAAATTTCATCTAGTCTAAATGCAGAGGATGGGGAGTTCCCAGAAGAACTAGACAGGTTTTTGGTGAAAAGGTTTACTGTCATGGGAATTTCTATATTCAAAAGGAAGAGATTATAGTTTAATGAGATGGAACCCAATCAGTTATTCAATTTCTTCCACTGAATCAGTTTATCAATTCAGAGACAAAACATCACAGAGCATACAGGGTCAAAGGGATATGATCAGATCGAATCCCTGTTGACTACTGAGGAAATCCTTTTTTCTCTTCTAATGCCTTTTCTCCTTTTATTTGTTGGGCTAAATATTACAAGAAGCATCAATGTCTAGACAACAAAAGGATACAAGGGCCAAAAGAAATTCAGGACGATGGTTTTACGAATGTCCCGCAAATGAAACCCATATAGGACATTGCATGTGGGTAGACAACCACCATCCTTAGATTTTATTTTAAAACTACAACTTTGACACCCATGGTGAATATGGCATTTTATGTAAATATTGGTTTCTAACAGAAATGATTCTATTAAGTGCGAACCATGCTGGTTTCTGTTTCTTCCATGTTACAAAATCATTTTTTTTCTGGTGACCACACAACAATTTTTATGCAGAATCACTCCAAAAAAACAGAAAAGGAAAAAAGTGTGCCTGACCCAGAATCACGTTTAAAAAATAGAATCGTTACAGTACAAAGCCTTATATTGCAAACTAATTTCTTTCTATTTTTCTTTTTATTTTTAACAAAGCACATGAATATCCTACTTCCAAGCTCCATCATTAGGCTTCACAAAGTTACCGAATCCAATAAGTCACAACCCGAAAGACTATTGGAACCTTCCATGCAGTCAATAGCCCCAAACTCTGTGTTCCACTCCTTGCTCCTCTAAATCGATGGTGAGAACAAAATAAAAAAGACAATTCTTTTCGCTGAGCAAAAAACATGATAGAATTCACCTTCAAAATCACACTCACCTATTGACAAAAGCTTCGGAGAAATTCAATTAAGACCCAAAAGTTAACAAGATGGCGTTAAGATTTAAGAGTCCTAGGGTTTTTATTCAGTGACACACAACAAGAGCAAAAGAAAGATAAGTAATTCTAATTGCGATTTTCTAGCAATTGGTTTTGCAATATAATGAGAAATAGAATCAAATAAAACTGCAACAATTGAACAAGAAGAACTCAAAACCCTAGATCATGATCCATTCAGGACAAAATTTCGGGGTGGAAGGGGAAGAGAGATAGGACGAAATCAACCAAATTGAGATTCGAAAAATGTAGATCCAGAATATCCAATTGAAGGTTACCCACCTGAGGCTGCTTTAGCTTTTCTTCAGATGAGTTGGGTATGGCCGAAGAAGGCTTTGGGACGTGAGTACCAGTTTCTTCCGCCATTAGAGCTTTCTCGGAATCGAATTCTGACACTCGCTGCGGTGACAAAATAGGGGTTGCGCCGGCGAGTCCAGTATTAAAATTGGACAGAATGGCCGCAATAGTGTAACCAACCAATGGGTAGATGCCATGTGGGAAACTGTCGCATGTCATAGGTGAGAGACTTTGGTAGGTGCTTAAATCCGCTGCACGTACGTTCACAAGTGAAGATCTTATATCTGTCCCATTTTCTATCATTAAAAAAAGTTAAAAGATGTATAGCAAAATATTGCATGGTTTACCACATTTGAAACATCCGGCTTTGTCTGAAAGTTTTGTAAAATTTTCTTTTGTAAGGTTTATTTCTACTATTTTTATAATAATCCGGGTACTCGTTCATGTTTCCTTTGTCTTTATGCTTAAATTTTTTATATTGTTTATGCTTATTAATTTTTAATTTTATATAGTTTAGAGGATGGTGGTTTAAAGTCCTGGAAACCAAAATGAAGAGGTTTTTGGATCCTCAAAAATACGTCCATGTAGGTTCAAGTGAACGTATGTGCAGAAGATTTGAATTCCTTAATTTCTTTCCAGATGTGAATGTCTTTTCTTTTCTCCTTCTAATGCAAATTTCAAGCTTGAACCCACAAGTAAAGGTGTCAATTCAGTACAATTTTTATTTGGTAAAATTTTGTATAATATTATTATCAATTTTTGATATATATATTTGGTAATTTGATATTTTAGTATTAATATAGTAATTCGGTATTGTTTGTTACATAATGAATAATTTTTCTTAAATATTGATATCATAATGTATCATATTGAGAAAAAATATTAGTATTAATAATATTTTATACTAGACAAAGTTCTTTTCTTCATTTATTTTAATAGTATTTTATTTTTAAATGTACTATTATTTCACAAAGATCTCTTTTCAATAGAAAGTTGTGCCTCCAAAACCAAACAATCCCGAAGGGCACCAACCAATATTTAGGGAAATTATAATGTCCAACTATCTTGAAGAAATTCCTCATACTTTCATTTCTCTATCACTGTGCCAATGGCTGTGCCTCTTCCTTCTTAGTTTCATCTCTCTTTCTTTTTTATCCTTTTCAATTTTATCCATTTTTTCTAAAAAAATTTCTGCACATCTCTCTGTCATTCTTTTTTGTCATTTTCTATTTTCTCCATTTTTCCCAAAAAAAATTCTGACACAGATCCTTGTAACTAACCCCCCCGGGTTAAGTTGGGATAACTAAATAAGTCCTAGTTTTTTGTTATTATATATACAACAAAAGCTCAACCATACCCCAACTGAATGGTTTCGTGTCTTTGGACTACATGAATCATTAGCCTCCAATTAGCTCTATTCAACTTTATACTTAATACAAGGCCTAAACTATATCTAAATGAATATTATATAGGGAGTGTATCCCATCGGGGATTGTGGTTCATATGTGTGCATGAGAACCAATGGGATCATAAGAACACATCCACATAGATGTCATTTTCCATTTCAAGGTGATCAGACTAGTCATTTCACCCCATGTGTTTGGATACAAGGGCCGGCGCAAAAACCAATATTATCACATATGGTTTAAAAAACCGTACTGAAACAAATAAATAACCATTTAAACCGAATGAAAACTGTACCCAAAGCGAACGAACTCAGTACGATTTCGTTATTGAAAATGCATTTGGTAAGATATTAATTTTTTTACTTTCTGTCTCCTGCACCGAATTGAAACCGTACCGCAAGGTCCAAACAATTCAATGGCCATTGTCCTTAAAACCATTACCCAGCAGCATCGATGGCTCAACCGCGTGCCTGAAGCAGTCTTTTAAAGAACCATTTTATCAGACCAGGGAACTGTCCAATCCTTTATTATACATAGATAACAATCGATCTCGAAGGATCCCTGTGATGAGCAATCAATTTTGAAGAAGATGATCCATTGAATCAACTTGAAAGAAAAGGAACTCAGCGTCTCTTTTATCCAAGTATTTGATTCTCAAAAAGCAGCAAAAAACAGAACTCACAAAGCTCAGATCAGGGGATCAGGTTGGGATCTTTGAAGAACAAGTCAGCAGGGCAAAGAGCATTCAGAAGATCACGAGTATTGACTAGGCAAGCAGAACCCATTAGTAGGAGCCACTATTATAGTTGTCACAAGAATGATATCTCACATGAATTGTATTGAGCTCCTCAAACTTTACTACACAATATAAACAACATGAACCAAAACCTGGACTCGACGATCTTTATTAATCTGTAATGCTACATTCCACGGTGTGATTTGCCGTTTGATTTAATCATACAGTAGAATTGATCCATAAAGCTTCACCCAACAAGCAATGTTCTTCCTCTCTTTCCTTGCGAGAAGATAACGGGTAAAACTTCATATATTAAAAAAAAAAATAACGATAAGCAAATACAAAGACAGACGAGAGAAGAAACGGCAGTAAACGGCTGCAGCATAATGCTCAGCAGCCAAGATAGTGATGATCTATTAAGACGGTAGATCATCCTTATCATTGGTTGATTACAAAATGAATCAAACATTTCATTTCCAAATGCCAATTTCTCATAGTGCCTGTACCTGGTTAAGATACGACTCCCCAAACTGCTTCAAAATTGCAATCCTCTTCCAAATGGTTGGAGCATCAATGAATAGATTGAACATTCAAGGAGCCTTCAGGTCATCGTGTTACTGTTGGCCTTGCTGTCTCTGTGTGAAATTGGGATTCTGTGATGCATTCTGCAAGGCTACTGTTCCAGGCTGCAGATTCTGAGCATTGCCCTGCATAGTTCCAAATCCACCTTGAACAGCATGCTGCTGCTGTTGCTGCTGCATCGGCATCATGTTACTTGGATTCCCCACCCCCATGTTAAACACTGCAATTAAGAGTAAGAACTGCATTTAACCAGGGAAATGCAACATCCATATTTATTTTCTTGATCCGAATCAAATAGCTTTATTTTGAACAATCACAGTGGTGGCTAACCATCAAAATGATGAGCCAAGAGTCTAAAAGTGCAACTAAAGCACATGACCCTATCTTTCAGCATTTTTTCTTTTTCTTCAGGTTGTTTTTCAATAGCATGCAGAACTCAATGCATACAGAGACTCAGAGAGTAGAGAAAATATGAGACAGATAAACACAATGATCTAATACACATACTTGGGTCACTTAGGATTTGGGACGCATGACTCCGTTGAGTATGACCACCAGATAGCCCAAACTGTTTCCAGAAAGTATATCGTTAGTACATAAATCAAGTTATAATAGAAAAGTGTCATATTGATGCATCTCAGTAACATAAACCATAATATTGAAAACCATAGCACCATACCACGAGGGTCATTTCAAGGTTTGACTGACTAACCAGTTACTGCTCCAATAAAAAAAGAAAACACCAAAAGCAAATGATGGTTCAACCCACTGGTCTGATGATCAAAATAAAAATTGACTTTGTCCTGTCTTGACCAGTCCCAGAAAGATAACCCTTCTTAGAAATTAGCATTGCCACTTGCCAGAGCACTGAACTGCTGGATTCTGGTTTGCCTCCATTTGACTGGCAGCCCATTCTTCCCATTCTTCTCTCATAACTATGATCAGCAGAGAATCCATGCAATATAAATCTATTGTATGATTCAATACAAGTGCAAAGTGCACACTGATCCATTTTTAAACAACTGGAGACTGATTACCACTAAATACCCACCCCAAGTTGTAATGGATAGAAAATCCTCTGCTACCGATTGAATATTTGAATGGTTATGGAAAGGAGACTGCACATATTGGCACTTTTGACATGTGGAACCTACAAACAATGGTTCTTTGACAAATATAAACCTCAAAAAATCTAAATATCTATTTCTAGTTATAATTATATCATCACGAGTTCGGTATGTATCACCCAATGAATTGTTGAAAAACAGAGAATGAAAAGAACAGACCAATGCTCAATAAGGGCTTATGTGGGAGGCCAACAGCAAAGTAGAGAACAACAACTGAACAACAACCATGCAAAGAAACATCTCTAGCCAAGCTATACCCATATGAGGAGGCACATTAAAAATTACAGCACACCTGGAGTCATGATCCAGCACCAACAGAGAGCCAGCCCTAGAAATTGGATAATTAAATTGAAAACCAAGCTACCCCTGTTGTGAACAGCTGCTAGCTCAGATGGTCGGTGGCCTGCCAGTAGAGTGCATGCCCCCAGGAGGTCAAGGGATCGAATCTCCTGTTACATATTTGTCACATAAGGCACCCCTTCCCCCTTCCACCTTCCCCCTTCCCCCTTCCCCTCCCCCTCCCTTGTAGTGGTTAAAAAATCTCTTCTAGCTGTAGTTAAAATCCCACTGGGCGGTTATATAGGATAGACCCCACCCCCACCGCCCCC
>NW_024870637.1:282310-331178 GCF_013358625.1 Macadamia integrifolia
AAAAAAAAAACACCCCCATCATCTGCTGTAACCTAACCACTTAACCAGTAAGCTGATATTCAGCCCACTGATCAATGGTAAGCTATCTTGCACCTTATCCTCTCAAAACATCAATAAGATAAGGACTATAAAATGGCATCAGTGCTTGTACTCATGTTAGTTGCATGACAAATGAAGTTGCAGTTGAACTCTTTGAGTCACAGAGGAGAGATGGGAATGGGATCTGCCAGGAACAACTCTCTTCTGAGTTCTATTCATTTCCTATTTAATGTTTTGTCCACTCATCCCATGTGCATCAAGAGCTCTAGTTTATAATCCTTCGTAGATTTTAATAAGAAAATTTACTTTTGGTTTGTTATTTCTCAAGTCAATGTGTAAAAGCAACGAGCTTTCTTGCACTTTGATTTAAGACAGCATTCATGTCTGGTCTAATTTTTACATCTCCTTCTTCTCTTATGGGAGTTAAGTGTACCCCCCTCCAGGATCAAGTCCTCGTTTGATGCAAGCTTTCCACCACCTTCTGGACAAATAATACCGCTCTTGTCTGTAAGCATGGGTCCCCTGATGGCGGCCCAAGAAACCCCAACACTAAATAAGAGAATTAGGGATAAAATTGGAGAAACAAGGTAACAGCTAGGGCAGGTCAGAATTGAAAGCTGACAAGGGAAATAGGGCAGAAGTGAGACCAACCAGCCCACCCAAAATATCAGAAATCTCCTGAGAATTGAGTGGGGCGACAGATCTAGAATCTCTAGATACGGGGGCATTCAAAACAGGAGACGGATTCTGGTTTGATATAAAACAGGGACTGGTTAATAGGGTTTAATGGTAGAAAACACTAGGGGTGGTTAACAGAAAATCATGGAAGTTGTGGGGAAAATGGAGGTTGGAGTAAGTTATGAATCAAACAGGAGGGCTGGAAGTGAGTGGATTTGGAAAGTAGATAAGCTAGTGGTTCAAAAATAGAAGGCAAAATTCCGATTTGGAAACCACAGGGAAAACCAACCATTAAATGACCTCAGAAATCAGAATTAGGATCAAAGGTGGTTCATGTCTAGGAGATTAACATACCAAAATATGGAAGTAGACTACTGGTTGGAAGAAGAGAGATACTCCATGAAAGTAACTGCCAGAAATACCAGGACAGGTAAAAGGTGCCGCTGGTTGAGTTCTTATTCCTCCAGACAGCATTTGATGAGACAGAAAAAGAGCCTTCTCCCAAGAACCAAACAGCAACTCCTACAGTAGCAGAAGAGTTTGACTGCCTCTCATATGATGGATAATCCACAGAACAATTAAATAGAAACTAAGAATAAATCAATAAAAAGAGAACGGGGAGAAAGGGATAGATAGATGGTTTGAGTCTCTCACTCACACTTAGGCCTCTAACCTGAAGGTCTCTCGCAGCACTCATGGTTAACAAACCAGTTTTTTTCATTCATTCAAATCGTAATGCTCAACATGATTATTACAAATTTAGCAACTCCCAATGGCATGGAAGGTTGCTTAATATCCTAACAAATATTGGCAGCATCTCATCCAAGCCAGCTGTCGATATTGGGCCCCACATTTTTGTTCATGTGATCAGTGTTTTTGGTCCTTTCTTCTTCATGATTTGATCTACATCATTCGAAGGTGACAACCAGTTTGTAGATTGTTTTCTAATCCTTCATGTTTTCCAAAATTACTCCTCCCTCCTATTTTATTTTTGTTTTGTCCTTTATTTTATTTTCATTCCAAGTTTGCCCTCCATCTTTAGTTCTTAATCTCTATTCTGTCCTTCCCTACTCTTACATCTCAATAGCCCTTTAAGATTCTGTTTTCATTACTAAATTGCCACCCCCTTTTGAAAACTTCAGTATATTTGCATAATTGCCATTACTTCTCATATTTGAGTTATTTAATATTTGGGTGGACCCATGGGCAATCCCAAGGCAGGGTTTCCAACACGGGATTGCATCACTTAGTGATTCATGGACTAGATAAACCCCCCTTTTTTGTGAAGAATTTAGATGAAAATTTTTGGATGTCAATATCTGTCCCAATGAGCTCCAGCATAATAAACTTAGTTTTCAGGACAACCTGGGTTCTCTCCTTGCATGTAATGCACCAGCCTATTATGAGGAGCTTATGTATTGGGTTATTCCATTCTGTAGATTAATTCCAAGAAGAACCATGTTCATAAGAAAAGTCTGCACAAGAAGATTCAGCAAGTGAGACAAACTCCCCATATTCAATGAAAAGCTGATTAACTAAGAGTAAATTCAAATGAATTTTTGTCCTCCACAAGTCGAAAGGCTTTATATACTTTCCAAGGACGGAAGAATGGAGGTTTATGCATACTGACTGAAGCTACCATAAAAAAAATATTCACTCTCATTACAATAGTAATCCAATACTCACATTCAGAAACTTTTAAAACTAGAAGCCCCAATGGAGGTTATGCATACTGACTGAAGAAAAAAATTCCGCTCTCCTTACAAAAGTAGTCACATACTCATATTCAGAAACTTCTTACAACTAGAAGCCCCACAAAGCCATCTTGTCCTTGGCTTGAGCAGTAACCGTATATGCACATGTTAAGCAAATTAGCAAGATTTTGTACTGCCATCTCACTCCTTATACATTCCCTCTCTTGTAATTAATGACCCTGACCTTTTTTTTTTCTAAATAAAAGGAAAGAAATGACAACCCTTATCATAAAAAGCCTTAAAACAAATTCCTCCTGTCACTCGAGAAGGAATTGATTAGTCTACAAGGAAACAAACAAGTTCCGGGTAGCCCACCGGCAACAGCATGAGTGATGAACCTAAACCATCAACTAGCTACAAGGGGGATAAATATGAAGGAATTGTAGGGGAAGCATAACGAAAAACAGATTGATTTGGAATTGATGAAAATTTATTTTCCTAAAGAGAATGATGCAGCACAGAGATCAAAACCATTAGCTCATGTCCGGATGACTCAGTTAACCCATCAGCTGACATATTTTTTTAGTTATCACCGTGCTAACCTAATACTTGAGTGGTTGAATGAGTTCTTGAAGTTCATCTGAGGATTGTAACATAACTTGCTCAGTAAGATATTGAAAAGAACCATTCTTCTAAAACAGAAAATAGAAAAAGAATATAACATAATAAATTGGAGTCCCAAATAACCAAAGAGAACTGGAATTATTAAACTTAGATTGTTAGATTGTCATCAACAGTCAGTACTCCAACTAATCATACAGAATACTGACCTGCATTCGAGGCAATTGCGATTGCATTGTAGCAGGCATGTTTGAAATCTGAAATAGAAAAATAAAAATAAAAAAATTAATACACCACCAATCTTTCTGATTATGACAAAAATTACAACCAGACTAAAAAAAAAAAATCTACTAAATTTCCCTAGCATGGACTGGCTCATTCATAGTAAAGTTGATATAACCCGCATCTGGCACATCCCCTGCACCACCACCCCCTTAAAAAACTGAAAATAGTAATATATGATGCATCATAGGTCTCACGCCTTGATGCCTAGGCAGTGTTTATCTTGGTACCTTGGCGACGCCCTGATCGCCATACAAAGAGGGTTTCTAGAGGAACTTGTATGCAAAATAATAAATTTCTTTCTAGATGAGTGGTAAATAGCTTATGTTGTTGATCTTCCTAGTTCCTGCAATAAAACCAAAGTGGTTATCTGTACAGTTTCCTTTCTCAAGCGAATTTCAATAACTCTCTCCCACAATTTCATAGAATGACTCATTAGTTTATGCCTCTATAATAATTACAGCTCTAAATATCACCTTTACTTTTATTGAGATAAGTGAGTCACGAGTTGGGGGTTTGTCCCAACCTTTCTAAGTTAGATCAGGTTAAACATGATCTAAACCTGATCTAAGAGTTGGGGGTTTGTCCGAACCTTTCTAAGTTAGATCAGGTTAAACATGATCTAAACCTGATCTAACTTAGAAAGGTTGGGACAAACCCCCAACTCGTGACTCACATATCTCAACAACTTTATAAATTAGAACCACAATGTTTCTCCTCCATTCATCTCACATTTTCCATGTGCTCATAATCTCATTAAACAACTTGGTTAACCAAGATAAATTACGGATTCCTAAGCTCTTCCACACTTCTATTTGGACCCTATCTAGACCTAGTGTCTTTCTTACTTTCATCATCCATAAAGCTTCTTTCACTTCAGAGTTCAGACACCCTAAGTTTTTGAATATATTTACAACATAAGGAGTCTTGATGGGTAATGCAACCTAGGACACTATTACTCAAATAGTTCTCCCCTCTCTCCTTAATGTCATCGTCCCTTATTTGAAATTTATCATCTTCACTTTTAATGCATCTGACATGGTTGAAATCTCTACTCTTCCTTTCCCTCATTTTGGCCATCTTGTAGATAGCTTTTTCCTCCTTCCTTCTTGTTCAAATTGCTATAAAGATCCTCATATTTCTTTGCACTTGCCTTTCCCACAACTTTCTTAGCTTCATTAAACTTTTTAAATTCTCAACAACGTTATCATTGCAAATATCTTAAAACTAACTTTCTTAGCCTTAATGACTGCTTGAACCTCATCATACCACCACCGAGTCTCCCCAATTGAATGACATTTTCCTTTAGATTCTCCTAGAACATCTTTAGAAACTTCTTAATACAAGCAGTCATCTCGTTTCACATTATATTAGTGTCTCATCAAAGTCCCACCTTCACTGTTTGACCAATATATCAGTAAATGATTTTAGGTTTTCTCCTTTCAAGGTCCACCACCTTATTCAAGTGCAAATAATATTACCTTTCTTACGATTTGGCATTATAAGAACACATCCACGACCACTAATATATGTTGTGCAGTAGGCTCGCCCATAGTCTAACCTTACAATCCTTACATAACAACATATTAAAAAGAATTCTATTAGGCTACAATGATGCCTGCTTTTGAAGGTAATTAAATGATCCTCTCTTTCTCTCTTTCCAAACTATGTGCTTACTATGGATAAGTCATAAGCCACAACAAAATCTAAAATTGAAGTTCCCTCCTCATTCCTCTCAAAAACCATATCCTCCATGTACATGTACTCTTTCATAGCCTCTACGACCACTTCCAACATGTCCATTGAGGATCTCCTCCTATAATAATATTTTCTCCTTGACTAATGACTTGCAGTAAATCATCCATGTGTTTCCAAAATTGTATCTTACTATTTTCATCCAATCATACTTGGGGTGCGTAAACTTTAATTATATGGACATCCTCTTTCTCCAAATCTTTTAATATCCACAACATCAATATTTAAATTTGTATCCACTACTCTACCCACTCTACTTCTATTACTTTTATCCCCCCGTATACCAAAGTTTAAAGCCATCCAACTCTATAGCTTTTTTACCCTTTCACCTAGTCTCTAGAATACAAGCTATGTTAATCCCGCTTCTTCACGTAACATCTATCAATTCTAGACTCATACCCGTTAAAGATACAATAATTCCAAGATGCTAATCTAAACCTACGCATTTAGACTAGCTTCTAACCGCACTCATCCATGGTGTGAAAACCCTTGTCTATTTGTCACCGCACCGAACACCGAAGCAGCACATTGCTTAAAAGGGACACCACCAATAAATATGTCCAAAAATAAATAGTTAAAAATGAAGTAGCTCCTGCCAGAAAAAAAAAAAAAATCATTTTTTTTTCTTTTGAACTCTTTTCCAGTTGGATCTCAATCAATTAATAGCATTACAAAATGACAATTTCAAAATAGAAGAGGAAACATGGACAAATATCTTACCATTTGAGAATTGGGTGATGTCTGAGCAGTATTGAACAAAGTACTGTTTGCAGCTCCTGTAAACTGGCTTAAATGATTCCTTAGCTGATTTCCTTGATTGAGTTGACTTTGCCCAATGCTATGCTGAACATGCCCAGACTGCAATTGCCTATTCTGGAATTGCTGGTGCGCCAATGGCTGAGGAAATTGCATCTGATGCTGTCCATGAACCTGTGAAATAGAATACTACTTTGAGTTACGGAAATAATGGAGGAATAGTTCTATAAGTGTGGAAATGCATCTACTTCAATGCATGTAGGGCTAAACTATTAACATCTTCGTTATGGATGAATTGCTAATTTTGAAGGTTCAGTGAAGGGCATCATAGCGACAAGTTGATGAGACCATAAGCACAATCGACCACTTTAATGTGATCAGCATATTTCCTAAGAAATGTATGCAGAAAGCCGCTATTCATTCAACCTCCATGATGCAGACTTGAAGACCTACATGTAGGAAGAAGACCAAGGGAGGCCAAACCGTGGCCTAGTTGCTGCTTTACTGTTTTAGTTCCATGCATGGTCCATCTTTTAGTTCTTCAGTTATGAACTGTACCATGGTCCAATGTTGCTCCAATGTGTGGTTCAATATAAGTGATTTTTAATTACAACACATCTCAGCCTTATCCCAACTAAATGGGGTCGGCTACATAGATCAGTGTGAAAAAAAAAAAAAAAAAAGAGGTTTGCGACATCCCACTCACAGACAATAGGCAACCCGGATCTTAGCCCTCCATGCAGCTCTGTTAGATACCATACTTGGGTGAAGACTTAACTTTTGCATGTCTCTTCTTACTAACTCCTCAATGGTCATTTTTTGCCTGCCCCTAGTCCTTTTCGCTCCATCCATTTGCATCTGGTCACTCCTCCGTACCGGTGCATCCAAAGGCCTCCTTTGAACATGCCCATACCATCGTAACCAACATTCTCTAAGCTTATCCTGAATTGGAGCAATTCCCAGATCGGTTCTAACCTTGTCATTTCTTACTATATTTCTTAAGGTTTTGCTACACATCCATCTCAACATCCTCATCTCAGCCACACTTAGCTTATCTATGTTACGTTTCTTGACTGCCCAATATTCTGCACCATACATCATAGTTGGTCTTATGACTGTCCTATAAAATTTTCCCTTAAGCTTTAGAGGAACACGTCGATCACATAACACTCCGGACGCCCCTCTCTATTTCATCCATCCTATTTCAATTCTGTGGGAAGCATCATCATCAATCTCACCTTCATTGTTTAAGGTAGAGCCCAAATATCTGAAACAGTCGCTTTGCGGGATCTCTCTCCCCTCAATTTTCACTCCCTCGCTATCACTCCCCCCTCGATTAAAGCTGCAGCTCATATATTCCATCTTCGTTCTACTTATCTTAAGACCTCTCCATTCCAAAGTAGATCTCTATAGTTCTAACTTATCATTAATCTCTGACACTGTTTTACCGACCAAAACAATATCATCTGCAAAAAGCATACACCACGGATCTCTCCTTGAATATTCCTAGTTAAATCATCCATGATAAGTGTAAACAAGTAGGGGCTCAATGCGGATCCTTGATGTAACCTGCAAGTAATAGGGAACTCAACACCTTGGCCTCCCACTGATCTCACAAAGTCACCACATCTCCATACATGTCTTTAATTATATCTACGTATTTAGCTGACACCCCTTTCTTCTCTAAAACCTACCATATTAAATCTTTGGGAACCCTGTCGTAGGCCTTTTCCAGGTCAATGAATACCATATGGAGATCCCTCTTGTAGATTCTGTATTTTTCCATAAGCCTCTTAAGAAGGTAAATCGCTTCCGTAGTGGATCCTCCAGGCATGAAACCGAATTGGTTCCCGGAGATATCGGTTACCCTTCTTATGCGAACTTCTATTACCTTCTCCCACAGTTTTATAGTATGGCTCGTGAGTTTAATGCCTCTGTAGTTGTTGTAGCTCTGTATATTGCCTTTATTCTTGTAAATTGAGACAATAACACTTCTCCTCCACTCATCAGGCATCCTTTTCATGTTCATGATCTTGTTAAACAACTTGGTTAACCAAACAACCCCACATGCTCCCAAACTCTTCCATACTTCGATTGGGACCTCACCCGGGCTAGGTGCCTTCCCTACTTTCATTTTCCTTAGGGCTTCTTTAACCTCTTGTACTCCTATCTTACGTACATACCTATGATTCCTGTTGTCGAGCAGGATACTCAAACCACTCCTATTAGGGCCGTCTCCATTAAGTAGGTTACAAAAACACTCATCCCATCTCCTCTTTATGTCTTCATCTCTCACAAGCACTCTACCCTCCTCATTCTTAATACATCGAACATGATCAAACATTACAATAAGTGATTTTTAATTGTCATGTGTTAATTTGTAATGGCCAAAGCAATTGGTTATTCCTTGACCAAGTAACGAGAGTCCGCTAAGGGGTTTCATTAAGCCATTAGAACTTTGTTTTGTTAGCAAAGTTGGAGTCGGTTGGGGTTTTTCCATGCCAACTCTAACTCAGCTTTTGGAGGTCAATAAAAGCAAACCGTTGGAGGCATTCTTCCTCTTCCTTGTGTCAGATTAAGGTGAAGGGGTTGGTGTCTGATCTAGCTGACGTCTTGCAGAGTGAAGCCCAGGCGTATCTCTTATTGTTCTTATTCTATTATTGCTGTTAGTTCTTCATTCTTTTTAATATTCAACCTCCTCTTGTTGCAAACACTAAGCAAGTACTGTTGTTGAAGTTCTCCAATTAAATTTCCAGAATATAGAAATTTGGATATAAGGTGATTTTGTGGATTAAGCAATTCAGCCATCCGATTGACCTAAATTTATTATCATATGTTCACCAACCCTAGAGGCTGCAAATTGATTCAAAATTGGGCAAATTCCAATGGCTGGATTTTGAAATATCTTCATATTTTCATATCACTTTAAACCTTTGTTTAAGACCTTACCAGTACCATACTCGATTCTGGTTTTCTGTCCCTTCTATTTTCAGCTACTGTTTGGGTTAATTAACACCCACAGCATTACCTTGATTCCTTGTTTTCAAACCCTAGTTTCAGACCCTTAAATCACCTAAATACCCCTAGTCCTAAACCTCACTAGGAATCACCCATATCTGCTGGAATACTTAGCCGATCGGGCTGTAGCTTACAGAAAGAATTCTCCATAATCCCTACACCACTCAACCTCCATCACAGCCATTCCCATCCATCTTAACCTAGTCTATTTATTATCTCCCTAATCTGAACTTTCCTTTGATTTAAAGATCATGTCGATTGGCTATTGTATTAAGTTTTTCAAATACAGTAAAGGGAAAATAAGGGAAGTGAAAATAAGGGAAGTGAAAAAATATTAAAAAGGAAATGGAAACTTCTGTAATTATGATTGTGTAGCTAACTTGAAATCTTATCAAATGTAATAATTAGACTTTTCAAGTGGATTCTTATTTTCCAATTCAAATGCAAAGAATTTGTTGGCAATGATTAGAGAAGCTTCTACCATTTTTTATTAACTTCCATAGTTCCATATTCTTTTTCCGTTTTGTTGCACAATCATTGGAAATTTTTCCATTTTATTTTTCTTTAAATTTCATTTTTCCTTCCCTTCACATCCAACCAGACGGTGTAGCAGGAAAATATGCAGGAAAAAGCATGAAACTGTAGCATAGTTGTCACGGCATCTAGGTGACTCAAGGCATTGGAGGCGGCTTGGAAGCAAGGCAACGGCAAAGGCACCTAGGTGAATGGATGCCTACGCATCAATAACCATGAACTGTAGTGTACATTGAATCACTGATCCAGGGTACAATGTGTCCACATTGTTTTCATTGAGGAAAAATTTAGAAAGAAATGTCATGAAGAGGCAGGAAACCCAGAGATAGAGAGAACACATAAAAATTTATCTAATTGCCTTCTCCTTAAGATAACTTCCAGCAATTAGTGAATACCATAAAGTCAACAGGATAAAGAAAAATTAAAGCTGATAAAGCATCACCTAGACACACCAAGCAATTAGCAGTATGGGGCCACCTAGGTACTCTAGTTTGTTAAGCAAATTTTAGCCACAATTATTGCTTCTTGATTAGTTAAGAATGAAGGTATAAGGTGAATACAAAAATGACGATATTAAGAAGCATGTTGCCCAACAAAGTAGAACTGTGGACAAAGTGGAGATGAAATTTCAGGAGTGCCAAGAGACAAAATACAAAACCATAGGTAAGCATAGGTTCCACAACAAAGAAATCAGATGAGCAAACCATTACAGAAAAGAATGTTCAGACATCAAGGAACATGCACATAGAATGAGCATAACCAAGTTAAGAATGCAGATAATATGAGATAATATGAATACAAAGATTCAGAAATAAGCATGTTAAATATACCACACACAACTAGATCCATGAGGTGATAAACAGTATCAGGAGAAACACCCCAGATGCAGTTGAGGGTGGGATTACTTGGGTTAATTATGTAATTTGGTTAATTATTTGTCATTTATTTTTAGAGTAGGGTGTCGGTCAAGTTAGTAGGGAGATTCAAATTTAGGTCTCATTTCCATCATGGTTTAAGAATTCGGCGAGATCTCGCTAATATCTCGCTATTTGAAAATGGCGAGACGAGATGAGAGGCGATATATAAAATGTACAATATCTTGATCGTGAAAATCTTGGTCTCAACTTGACTCGAGACCAAATCACATGGGCTACACACATAATTTTGACCCTCAACTCAACATCTCTCACCTATCTCGCCCTGCTATGAAGAAAAAGTGAGCTTTTAGTGGTTTTTTACTTGCCAAATTTCTCCTCTACAGTGTAGATTAACTTCAACACTTGGAGATTGGAGATTATCACTTCATCATCAACCTTTGGAGATCATTAAACAACTTCTCAAAACCATTTTTTCATGGAAACATGGTCAATAGTTGTTTGTTTTTATTGTAGAATAGCCTAGGGTGAAGGGTCCGAAGACTACTTACATAGGCTACGAAGTCAAAGTACCATTTTCTGTTTGATTTTTAAGAAACTGATGTTTCCACTGTGTTTAGAAGGCCTAAAATAGGGTAAATAGCTAGTTTTAGGGGCTACAAAGACCATATGGCAACCGAGACCAATCAGTAAGTCGACCACAAAAAATACAAGATCTCGGACAGATCTCGCCAGATCTCTCTTTTTTGATTTAGTGAGACTAGAGGCAAGATCGAGATCTTAAACCTTGATTTCCATTACTAGAGTTAGATTCTTATTTAGAGTTGGATTCCATATTTGTTTCAGTTTTAGAATAGGAAGTAGGTTATTTCTAAGTCTTTGAATAGAGTTATTGTACCCAATGATGATTTTTGGAACTGATTGACATTGAAAGAATGTTTTAGGTAAAACCATGGCTGTTGTGAGCTGCTAATCTCTTGTTCTCCCTCTCTGAAATTCTCTTATCTAATCTTCCCTTCCCTTTCTTCTTCGACTCCATCTTCTTCCTTTCTTGTCTTTATTTCTGTTTGTTACAACTAGCTGCTGCCTTGTTTCTGGCGATAGTTGCAGCCCTACTCAAGTGCTTTGATCTCCTTTATGCGTGATCTGGTTGGGCTGAGATTTTGAGTGAAGGTAGCCCTCTCCTAGGCGATCAAAACCCTCAAATTTCAGTTGCTGAAAGCCCCTCTAACATCTGTTATCATACCTGCAACTAAGACCAGCTCTGTTCTACCGCCAGGAAGAATTTCAGGCAGCTTTCTTCGACGAATCAGTGTCAGTTTCGCTGGGTTGGTAAAGGCATGAGTTGCGAACCTGTCTTCCAGATCATGGCTTGTTTTGGCTGGTCGTGTGGAAGTTCTTTCCATCGCAAGGTCCCATTAGCGCTGGTTTCAGGTTTCTTATGAGGTTGGGAATTCGTAAGGTTGAAGACAAAGTCCTCCCCTCCCACGATCCTTTGCTGCCTCAGTTTATTGTCCTATCTCCAAAAGTACCCTTTACTCCCTCAGGTCCCATACTTTTAATTGGCTTCTTAGTTTACCCCTTCAATGAGTCGTTGCATGCTATTCTCTTGACTTCTATTAATTCCAAGTTTGCCATTCCTTTCTAAGCTTTCATCATATTTACAAAATTGCCATTGTTAGCTTGTGTTTAGAGTATACTGGTTTAAGTGGGCCCAAAGCGATCCGATTCCGATTTGGGAACCCAGATCTGCATCATAAAGGCTCTAGGGAAGAAAAGGATAAATGAAACCAAGGTACTGGAAATAATTTGAAATTCTGCTTCAGCCAGTTATATGACTTCAAACTAATAAAATGGAAGTGACAAGACTCAAGTGGCCAAATTCAAATAATTGAAACCAGACCCAAAAGTAAAGCATTCAAAAAGAAAAGGTAAATTTCAAATTACCGTTTGAAATTTCTGCTGAGCTTGGCCCTGCAAATCATGCAGTTGTGGGAGCTGGGTCTGGCAAAGGTATACAATAGAAAATATTAAAAAAAGTTCAAAACCTTGTTTCTGAAATGTTAACTAGAAGTATATCCTAAACGTTTACGCAAGGAAATAATTATCAAGTACACTGATAATTAGTCGGATCCCCATTTGATCCAAATTTCAGCTCCATCTAAGCAGTGGTTTGTGAGTAATCGAAATCTCCTCTATTCAGACCTAATTTCCAGATTTGAGTTTTCTGTTGAATCTGACCATGATTTGTGTGTGGAGTTTATGATGGATCCTGCAGGGACTGATTACCCCTTGGTAATTTAGTCTGATATCACAATATAAGCACAAAAGAGTAACCAGCATATTTCTCAAAGTATTGACTCCATGAGATTGAGCTCTCAAAATTTGATTCTTTGTTAAAACTTCCATTTGCCTCATGTATCTCGATGCCTATGTTTTTGGCGCTTGCTGAAGATCAGACAACAGATTTTGAAATTCCCTTTCCATCTGAGTCACCAAATTAAGGATAACATGAAAACGCACCTGCCCCAGTCCTGGTGTAGAAGACTGTCTGAACTGTTGTTGAGCCAGGAGCTGCTGTTGATGTGGAAGTAATTGGATCATCTTCTGCCTCTGTTGCTGCTGTTGCTGCTGTTGTGCTTGCGCTTGCGCTTGTGCCTGTTGCTGAGGAGAAGGTGTGTTCATCATGTTTGTGCCAGATCTAGGTGAGTTGGCATATGGCAGTGGAGATGCAGTGGTATTATCGAAGGAAGTAGCTCCAGTTGCTGCAGAAGGAGAGGGAACAGACCTCCCAAGTGACTGGAGAAAACAAAGCGAATTTGATTTATTGTGGCTCAAAAACATTGGGCAAAAGATGTAAACTAAAGCAGTCAATAAACATTTTATCCTAATCATAGAATATTATTCATATAAAATAGAAAGTCTAGCTCATATTTTTGTCTAGCCACAGAATCTATAAAATCTTTATGAGGGAGGACCGACCGGGGTAGGGTAGCAAGGGGAGAGTATTGTTTCTTTTCTTCTTTTTTTCAATCATTTCTCCAGAAAAATATTATATCCCAAACGAAACTGCTTCAGATTCCATTTGTAACCTCAAACAGATATATGTGGAAATTAGAAAATCTTGGTATTGATTAATGAGCATTTATGGAAACAAAATAAGCTCCCCCAAACGATGAACTTCGTGCAATACCAACAACAACATGCAAATAATAAGATCAAATGGAGGAATAACAAGATACAACATAAAATAAGATACATGGTGGATACATGGTGCAACAACAACAACAACAACAAACTCAGCCTTATCCCAACTTAATGGGGTCAGCTACATGGATCCGTTATAAATAAAAAATAAAAACACCAGCAGATCAGGAAAACCTCAGCTAGATGGATTCTTAGCCTCCGAACGGCTCAATCTGAGGTCATACTTAGGACAAGACCTAAACCATGCATGTCATTCCTCACAACATCCCTATGATTATTTTAGGCCTGCTCCTAGCTCTTTTAGCTCATGCAATTTGAATCAGATCACTCCTCCTTACTGAAGCATCCCCAGGCCCTTGTTGAACATGGCCATAGCACCCGAAACGACCTTCTTGAAGCATATATTGATTGGGGCAACTCCCAAATCAGCTCTAATATGTTCATTCCATACTTTATCCTTCCTACCCTTTATCATCCATCTTAACATACTCATCTCTGCTACACATAGTTTATCTATATGATACTTCTTAACTGCCCAACGTTCTACCCCGTACATCATAGCCGATCGTACTATAGACTTGAAGAATTTTCCTTTAAATTTTAAAGGAATATGTCGGTCACACAACACTCCGGTTGCACCTCTCCACTTCATCCATCCCACTTTAATTCTATATGAAACAGCAACTTCTATGTCACATTTATTTATGGTTGACCCCAGATATCCAAAAGAGTCACTTTGCGGTATCTCTCTTTCACTTCAATTTTCACCATGTCATTATCCACCATAGTGTGACTAAAATTACACATCATATACTTCGTATTTGATCCACTTATCTTAAAACCTCTTGTTTCCAAGGTTGACCAACTTAACATTAATCCATGTTTTAATTTCATCCACCAACACAATATCATCAGCGAAGATCATACACCGTGCGACCTCTTCTTGAATGCTCTTGGTTAACTCATCCACGATAAGCGCAAAAAATATAAGGGCTTAAGGCTAATCTCTGGTGTAATCCAATCGTAATTGGGAAATCACTGCCTTGACCTCCCACAGTTCTCACACTAGTCACCACGCCCTCATACATATCTTTGATTATATCCACATATTTACCACACCCCTTTTTTCTGTAGTACATATCAGATTAGATCACCAGGGACTCAGTTATAGATTTTTTCTAGATCAATAAAGACCATATGGAGATCCTTCTTGTAGGCTCTATATCCTTTCATGAGCCTACTCAATAGGTAAATAGCCCCTGTCGCGGATCTACCTAGCATAAAACCAAATTTGTACTCTGAGATAATAGTTTCTCTTCTCAGGCGGGCTTCAATAACCTCCTACAACAATTTCATAGAATGACTCATTAGTTTTATGCGTTTTAGTTATTGCAGCTCTGAATATCACCATTATTTTTGTAGATTGAGACTACGATGCTTCTCCTCCATTTATCCGGCACTCCCCTTCTGCTTATAATCTTGTTAAAATAGATTGGTTAACTAAGACACTCCAGTACTCCACAAAATCCTAAGCTCTTCCACACTTCTATCGGAACCTCATCTAGACCTGGTGTCTTGCCCACATTCAACTTCTTTATGGCTTCTTTAACTTCAGCCACTCCAACCTTTCGTATATATCTATGACGTGTGGTTATCTTAATGGATAGTGCAATCTTCCTAGTCATTCTTGCTCGAATTATCTCCATTTAATATATCGCAAATATACTCATCCCATCTCTTCATAATATTTTCATCCCTTACCAACACTCTTCCATGATCACTTTTGATACATCTCAAATGATTGAAATCTCACTCTTCCTTCCTCTCATTTTAGCTATCTTGTAAATAGTTTTTCCCCTTTTTGTATTTAGATTATTAAAAAAGTCCTTATATTTCTTCACCCTGACTATCCGCACAATCTTCTTAGCTTCGTTTTTTTTAGCATTATACCTCTTTAGTCATTTACCATACCTTAAAACTAGCTTTCTTGGTTTTAATGGCTGCCTAAACATCCTTATGCCACCACCAATTCTCCCTAGGTGCCTGACAATTACCCTTCGCTTCCCTAAGACTTTTTTGACAACCTTCTCAATACAAGTCATCATCTCATTCCACATCACATTGGTCTCTCCCTCCAAATTCCACTTTCATTATTTGACCACATTATCAGTAAATATACCTAGGGGCTAGGGAATCTCCTTTTAATCTCCACCACCTTACCTTAGGGCACATAGGTTTTCATCTTAAGTATCTGTTTACTATAAAACGCATATCTAGGACCACCAATTTATGTTGGGTGGTTAAGCTCTCCCCAAGGATGACCTTACAGTCCTTACACAACAATCTGTCGATCCCTCTAGTTAGAAAGAAATCTATTTAGTTAGGAAGAAATCAAAGGCCATAATAGAAACGAAATAAACAATGAACCATCAATTTCACAAACTAGGGAAGAGACATAAATAACCAGATGATAGGATACCCATTAATGATATGCTACATAACTCATTGATGCATCAGTGAAATAGAAAATATATTCAATTGTATAGCTTGTAAGGAAAACTCTACGCATTACCAGATAGCTATGTTAGTGATGCCACTGTAAACAGCCTAACCTGTGGCATAGCTCCCTGGCTATTAATGCTGTTAGAAGTAGGAGCATTCTTTGGGTACATACCTGGAAATTACGAATATCAAGAATAGAACATCATGATACTAAATAGCCTGAGATTCTTGAAAATCTCATTCTCAAGTAACAACTAGAAAAGACAAATCATTTACCAGAAGCATCAGTAATGTGAGCACCATCACCAGCAGGAAGCACGTCTACCAGATGCATGGGAAGAGAAGATGGGATATGTCTCTGCTCTCCAGGTAATCGTAAACCTGAATATCGATTTCAGATCCACAAAAAAACAGAGAATGGATAAAATGTGCAAATAATAAAGAATCATCGCAATTATCCACAGCAAGAGAAAAAGTACAGCCTCTACAGAGGACCCAAAATCAATTATTTTTTACGCAGATACATTAGCAAAGTGAGCTTTATTTTAGTGGAAATAAGCCTTGGGTAGGAATCTATACATGCTGGCCCTCTGGTCCAATAGGTTTCTATTGTAACAGGCCACTCTAAGGGGCCTAAAATATGGGTAGGAGGAATGAATACGGGATTTACTTTATTAGTTAGTCCAGCTAGAGTCCTATTTCTTTATTTTTTTTGTTATTAAGTGTTTTAGTTAGGCTGGAATAAGTCCCCAAGAGTATTGTGGTGATTTAGTAGGCTCTTTGGTGATGAATCCAAGAACCCTCAGTGGTGATTCCAAAATTGGCGTAATGGTAGTGATTCCAATCTTGCAGATCAAGTGGTGGATCCTGATCATATCCATTCAAACTTCCTTTCTATTTAGTTACTGTTTCAAAAACCCAAACAAAAAGCCTTTCTTTTTTCTGATTTTCTGGAATTTCTCATTCACCCCATTAAGTTGGGATAAGGCTGAGTTTGTTGTTGTCATCGTGAATTTCCAATTCAACTAGGAATTTTCTGAAACTTCAAATATAAACAATTGATTTCAGATCTGCTTCCATACTTGGCAATTGGTTTCCGTTCTGAACTTCATATGGTTTCTAAATTTAAGCTTGAAACTGATTTCCTGTTTTCCTACTACAAGTTTGATTTCAATTCAATCATTTTCAAGTTTTGCTTCCTAACTCTGATCACATAGTTCTGCCATCACTAAGCTAGTTATTTTCTGTACTGAAATCAATCTCTAATCTAGTTTTGTCTGAACTTTATATCGATTCTTAGTAAGTAGGAATTTTAAAATCCTAAGAATCTGACAATTAGATCAAGCCTGAATTCAGATAATATACTCTCCTATCCAATCAGAAACTTCAACCATATTTTGGCTGAATCTGAACCCTCGGTTCTCCGTTATTAAAATTCTTTGGAACTGTGATTTACTCCTTACCTATGATCCTATTCCTGTCACAAGCTGATCTCCCACTGGATAGTTCAAGATTACCATTGCATTAATTGGTATTAGAACCATGGGAGGACTACCGAGGGTTGTTGATTTCCTTCTTATTGTTCGAAGAAATTCAAAACTAAAGTTCAGATTGAATGACGATCGTATGGGTCTGATCCAGAGTCACTACTGTTAAGATGTGTCAGCATCGGCAGGGGATAATTCTACTTATAATTTGTATCATAGTTGTCAAGGCGGCTTTGCCTGGACTGGCATCTTGGTCGCCTAGGCGCCTTGCTGGTGTCGCCTTAAAATTCCCCCCTCGACCGCCTTGGTTCGCTTAGGCATGGTTAGACCCGACCAGATGCAACCCAATGGATCGACCCGACTTGGAGGAGTATTTATTTGCTTTATTGTCTTGTTGAGCAAATAAGAAAAAACAGAGTAACTTAGGGATTTGAATTAGGGTTTCTAGGTAAGAGTTCTTGGTGCGTATTTGGGAGTTCTTGAGAGATCTTCATTGTAATCTTTCTTCCATCATATACAGCTTCGCCTGTGGATGTAGCACATCATATTGGCGTGTGAACCACGTTAAATCTCTTTGTCATCTTTGCTTTAATCTGTTCGTATTCTTCTTATTTCTTGGTGTTTATTCTAACAAAAACTGAATAGAAACTCCTGACTTAAGAAACGAAAACTTCTAAAATTACAAAGCCTGTTCACTAAGACAAGAATAAAGAAGAGACTAGATCCTTCTAGAAACCAAAACCCAAGCTTCAACTTTGTTTTGACCAAGTCAAACACTAAAGACCAAAGAGTACAGCTGCAGTGCAATCCGTAGAGAATTTCTTAGACTTTCTAGAAGCTGCTGTTGCTCCAATCGATTGCTAGCTATTGGGGCTTCTAGAAGGCTTCATGTGAAGACAAAATAATGGAGAAAAATAGCTGCTCCATGGAGAGAATAAGGCTGTCCTACTGGTGGATCGATGGAGCCATAGAGAACCAAAGCTGAGAACAAAACTGGGCCAGACTTAGGCTGGCTCAATGGGAGAAACTAGACTGAATTATCTGGGCCAAAACTGAACTTCAATGCTAGTTCGATTGGCAGCTGGCAGGACAAATCAGACCTAGCACTCAATGGAACCATTTGTTGATTCGACTAGTTTCTGTTCTGAACCATCTTATGCTTTCAAAATTTAAACTCAAAAATGAATTCCTGTTTTCCTACTCCAAGTCTCATTTCATTTTAATCGATTTTCATGTTTCGTTTTCTGTGTCTAATCTCAGATTTCTAAACATCATTAGGCCGGTTACTTGGTACTGAAATCAATTTCTAATCTGGTTCGTCTGAACCATCTATCAATTCTCAGATGCATTGTTGCCAAGGCATCACCTAAGCGTCAGGCTCTTTCTTGGGTCCATAGCAATAGCACGCTTGTTGACATTTCATGAGTTTATGTTGATTTATGTATATTTTGCTTCATTTTTCAACGAATATACTTACATTACAACCTATTCTTTGTTTACTATCTGTTAATTTTTTTCATATTAGGCCATTACTAGCAGAATTATATCATATTGCATTGATATAATTTGATATAGCTTCTATGTTGCATATAAGCATAATTCTATAAAATTTTAATTGCTATTACATATGGCCATATACTCCATGCCTAGGCAACGCTTAGGTGATGCCTTGCTGCCTAGGCACTCCTCCAAAGCCTTGGGTCACCTATTCACCTTAACAACCTTTAGTAGGAATCTTCAACTCCTAAGAATCTGACCATTGAATCAAGCCTGATATTTGACATTATATCCTCCCATCCAATTAGAGCATTCGACCAGTTTTTGGCTGAATCTGATCCCTTGATTCTCTGTTATTAAACTCTTTGGAATCTGGTTTTACTCCTTACCTACAATCCTTTCCCAAGCTGATCTCCCACTGAATCTCACTGGTTCAAGATTAGCACTGCACTTGCCATTTGAAAGGAAGAGACACTCTTTTCATACCCTAAATCACTACCAAACTAATCATAAATGTATTCTCTAAAACCCGAATTATTTCTTTGCAGGTTTTCTCAGTCCAGCAAACACCCTCAAGCATTTACTGGTCAACCGAAAACCTTTTGTAAAAGTAAATACATTCCTAAATTTTCAAGAAAAATAAAATAAAATAAAAGCGACTAATTTTACCTTTACTGTTCCATAATTCTGAGTGAAACAACTTTTTCATTCATTCACTTTACCTTCATTCTAATTTTGCATTTTGATAAACTGCAGTAATTTCTCTAATCTCCTCTTTTTCTCATTTTTTCCCCATTGTTACTTTTGTTACAACCATCAGGATCCATTTGGCCAACCCAACTAGTTGGGATAAGCCTTGATTAAAAACTCATGCACAGCAAGCAAAGGTTACCTCAGACACTAGAAGACTAGAGCAAGTGAATGTCACCATTAACTACATTCTTATCATCAAGTTAACCATAAATTACATCTGCTGTCTATCAAACAAAGGCCATCATTAAGATGGTCCTCATTTAATGAAAAGCATACCCATTCTCTATTAACTTTACAAGAATATGAAAGAAAATCAACAAGATAGGCCTGTAGTAAGGTGGAGCACAAGTTCTGAATTGAACAAAATGTTATGAGAAGCACCTTCACCAAAATTTGCAGCAGCTCGAAGCAAGTTTTCTTGTTCTTGAATTTTTGCAGCCTGAACCTTGTCTATAGTTGGGACGATTGTGGGCCCTTGACGAGTACCTAAACCATAGGCTTTACGGGCATCAGCTATAACCTTTTCAGCACTCTCGCAGGCTGCCGCGATCATATCAATTCTAGTCTGCAAAGTGAAAGAGACATAACTCAGAATGCAAGGACTAGCAGAAAGAGAGCAGTTGGGCATTAAGTTGATCTAGAACACCTTTAATTTTTCGATTTGTGCGGATATTGGCAAGTTTTGCATCCCAATTAATAACTGTTCTCTCTTGGTGGAGTCCTCTGCTTCCATTTCTGGCAATAGTTTTGATGACAACATAACGGGTAGAACTGTAACCAGAAGATTTCAAAAGACAACCAGTAGGAGGTTACAAAAATAACATCATATGGGCATGCAAATTTGACAGCTGAAATCCCCCTCCCAGTGAACGAACAAAAAGTGCTTTATATAATAATAACCAAGGTCAATACAATAGAAGGGAGTACTTTCTTATAGCGGGAAGATGGATAGCCCATTTAACGACACTAGAGATTTTACATATAAGCAATAAACATTTTCCATAACTTTCTAGAGAAGCAGAAAAGAGAGCAATATCACAATAATGTTAATTTAAGAATACAAAGCAGACGCCAACTAAATTTGAGCAATTAAACAAACAGAAAGTATATACTCATCGATGAATGTAAACTAGACCCATTTAGTTGGGATAAGGCGGAGTTGTTGTTTTAATGAATAAAAACTAGTGTGAGAATCATACTGCTTATATAATTATTGTTTCAGAATATCCCTTTTTCCCTGAAAGGTAGTTTAGGTGAAGGTGAAAGTCAATCCTAGCTTTGGGTAACAAGCCACAGACTTTACCAGCTGAACCCACTAGCACCTTCAAAATATCCTATTGCTCCACCTTTTGCCTTCCTAGCTGGAAATCTATCACCACCACCACCACCAAATGGGGATAGTGTGTGTGTGGCCACTAGAATGAGA
The DNA here is from genome assembly GCF_013358625.1 of Macadamia integrifolia. Classification (NCBI taxonomy): domain Eukaryota; kingdom Viridiplantae; phylum Streptophyta; class Magnoliopsida; order Proteales; family Proteaceae; genus Macadamia; species Macadamia integrifolia. Next base: position 303,435 of record NW_024870637.1, read on the forward strand.
CACAGTCGACGTCCTCATCATCATCCCCAGCAGGCTGAGACTAAAAAGGTCAGGGTGTTTGTGCATGAACATAGCCCTCTCAAGACACCATAAACTCGTCAATGTCAATACCCATCTAACTAGCTATCTAGGGGTCAGGCCTACCCTCAGGCCGATCCATTACAGGATCACCTTCATCCCTCAACCACTCGTATAGGGGATCCTCCTCAAATCATCTGAATATAACTGGAAAATGTTGGCTAGCTCGATTGGATCTTTATCACCATCCATGCCCATGCGTATGTGCTACATCTTCAGTCTCATATTGTAATGCACATACACCAACTGCTGCAACCATGTGAGATCCAATCGGTTCTGCCTCTTGGAGTAGGTAAGTGAGAATGTACTCCACTTGCGGCTTGCAATGGCACCCAGAAGCAGGAGATGTCTAGGAGAGCACCTTCGCTGCTATCTTTCCTAAGTTAGGTGCATCTCCTATAAAGTACCCACCATTCACTTGCATTAAAGTAAAGATAATTCATGTTAAGTGATTGCACTTGGTATGTACGTATATATATACATATATATATATATATGTATCTATATATATATATATGAATTGAATGGAGACAAAATTACAAATAATGCAGTTGGCCAACCAGAAGCTGTGGTTTCTCAACCAAACTTTGCGGACGCACAACCAATAGTCCCAAAAGCATCCTAGAAGGTTTTTATCTATACTCATTTGAACATTGGTAATGTTCACATTAATATGAAATCGAGTAATTACATTCCTTATAAATATTTAACAAATTACCCAGTCTCACCTCATTATTGTACCTAGACTGTATAGTTGGATTTGGCTCCAGCTTGGCCACCACATTTTCCATGGCATCCATCAGTGATTGATCCATACCAAGTTGACGCTTGTATTGGTACTTGGGATTGAGATAATACGCTGAGAATGATATAAAGAACTTGTAAATGCTTATAAAGATGTAACTGGAATGAAAATTAACTTAAGTACTTTAAAATAAAACTCAACAACCCTTTGCAGTGGATGTATCATGTGCTTCTCCCATTGATCGTCAAACATCTACAAGTGCACCCTCCCACCACATGTTAACCCTACTCACACGTGTTCCTTCATCATCTCCATGGTTGCATATGACTGTGGCAATGTAGGCTTCTCCTCAAAGTCGACCATCCTGAATACCTTTACCATTAGCTCTCGTATAAGAACCTTCTTCACTTCTTGCTAGACTTGGTCACTAGATATGGTCATATGTTGTCCCTACCCTACGGCGAACCTGACTCCCTCCAACTAAACCAATCCTTTGAAGCAAACATACACCTCAAACCAACCATCTTTGCCTCAAAGCTCTTCGATGCAATGTAGTTGGCGGCAAATCAAGTAATGCCAGACCTCATCAAATCTCCAGCGACATTTCCCTCAGCAGTTGTAAAACATATCCATAGTTGTAGACAAATGTGGTCACTTGTCATGTCTTGCCCACTCGACCGCACCCGGTACCATGGATCTCTTCCCCATGTCCTTCAGCATGAGGTTAATGCAGCGGGTTACACACAGTGTCCAAAAGAAGTGGTAGTTGGTGTGCATCAATCTCTTACCAGCCTTCTCAAATATTTTCTCATCATCCATCACCACTTGGACAACAATTTGTACACCCACACCCATACTTTGCATCCTTCTCCTCCTCAGATGCCACAATAGACCATAAAGTTAATGATAGACTGTATAGTGGGTCCAAACTTTCAGGAAGATAGTCCTACCATCACAATAGACCATGAAGTCATGATGGATTGACGAGTAGGTCCAGACTTCCAGTCCAACCATCACACCACACAGTCACTCTATAGCTCTCCCATGTGCCCCTCAATGTATCAATGCACTCATCCAATTCCTTTTGTTGGGGCAAATAAATATTCATCAATTCATATGCAATGAGCCCCTTCACTACTGCGCGAGCCTTACCCACTATATCAAGCATTCCCTAATAGTATGGTCCCTCAGCGGCAAGTGTTGGGAATTGGGATGCTATGATAATGGTACACAATTTCACGAAATTTCAACAGTCAGTTTCACAGGTTTTCGAAATAAAACAACCTGTGATACATCAAAAAGTAAAACTTTTGACCAAAATTTTCGCAGATATTTCGGCCAAAATTGTTCATGGCCTTTACTATAAATAAAAATTTTGCACCTAGCCTATTTCGACTCAAAAACCTTGGAAAACATAGTTTAGAGCTTTCTTGGTCAAATCAATCCATACAAGGTTATAACCAATGCTTGGGCAGTAAAGAAACACAGTGGAAGTGACAATTTGCAGCGTTGTTGGAAGATTTATGCAAGATCCAAAGTTTGAGGTATATCACTCTTCCTAAAAACTAAATTTGCAAACAAATAGAAAAAATACTTGGTTGTTGGCATTTAATTTTTTACATGTTACACACTGCAGCCCGACTATGACTTCAAGGAACCGGAATTCATTTTCAGTTTTTGAAATTTTTTGTAAACAAAAAAATGAATTACCAACCAAAAATAGGGCTTGCATGATTAAACATTATGTTCCTCTATTTCTCACTTTTTTTGTTTCTGGGAACAAAAAAAGAGTAGTTATCCGTTGCTAACACTAGTTCATTTTTTTGGACCTGAGAATGAACCAGGACCAAAAGGTTGCTAAGAAATAGAAAGAAAGAAGCATCTTTTAGGAGCTTCTCTATCCCAGAAATAAGAGAGAGAAATAGAGGGTTGCTCTTTAATGAGCACATAGTTAATTTGATGGTCAAAAAAGTAATTTCATGTTAAAAATAAAACATCTCCAATACAACTTCAACCACAACCTACACCACTACCGCCACCACCACCACCTGCTCCTCCCCACTGGTACTGCCACACCACCACCACCTCCACTATCACCACCACTGACTATGCCAAAATTTTGGGTATTGAATGACATTTTGTAAATTTATATTAAGTTCCACACAAATAAATTAATATGCACTTAACAAACGCATTTCTATCTCTTTAATGGCCCAAAAATAGAAATTACTACACGTTATCAAACACCTTTTTTTGCCCATAAATATGGCCCAGAAAGTTTGGTAAGAAGCTTCCTCAATGATCAGAGGTTTGTGGTACGGTCAGTTCACTCAAATCCACATTTATCCACTAACTTCATGCACAGGGACTCGACCATCAATCCTTCCTTCTTGTGATGAGCTTGACTGGCGCAGACATACAAAAATTCATTTCTAGATGGAAATTTATCCCATAAACAAATTGGTTATCATGAGACCCTTAGTGTTTAGAGGTCAATTTTGTGTATGTTGGACACCGTTCACCGATCTATGGCCTCACGTAGTCAGTTTTTAGATTCAGAAGATAATAAGAGCAGAAGGAAATTAAAAATAAAATAAAATAAGCAGAATCATCAGAAAGATCAAAATCCAACAAAGATCCAGTTAGTCGCTAATACTTGACCAGCTTCATTGCTACAAGGAATCAACAACAGGAGAAATTCCCAACAGTCATTATAGTGAAACAGGACCCAAAAACAGTACTTGCGACTGTGAAGAGAGGGAGCAACATAAGAGAATCCAACCTGGCACAATAGGATTCAGAGTTTCCTATTATGGCTTCTTTATTTGTAAATCAGCAGAGTCTTAGTAGGAAACATACTAGAGTCCAAGACTCCAGTGCCTACTTACAATCTAATAGAAGGAAATAACAAAAGAAAATAAACACTAATTATTTGCTAACAACTAAACTCAGACGCAACTTAGACACAAACCTCAACTCTACAATTCAACATACTCATGATAGGGACAGACTCCCTATCATAAGTAACCGTTAACAGTCATCATTGGAGAACCCCCTAATTTCATTTAGAACCCACCAATTGACTCCCCACAGATTATACTGCTGGCCATTGTGCAGAAGCAGCTCGTTAACTACCATGAAAAGGTTGAGCCCGAGGACATAGTTATCCGATAAAAAGACATACCAGTCATGTAACTATTGCATTAAAAGATAAAACCTTAGTTGAAAAAAATAAGTACACAGATAGGATGTTTCGTGATAAATATCTTACGGCAGGGTAGTATGGGTCAAAAAATAAATCCACTTGGTTTCAGACTTGGCATAACCCAAAGTCATGTTGGGAAAAACATCCACTTAAAACAATACACAAATAGTACGAATAACCTATGCAATTGAAGAGATAATGGTTTCATATAAAATGGATACTGTGAAATTGTTGATTTCCAATTATCACCAACTGGAGAGCAGATCAATAACCAACTTGTGTCTCTAAGGGCATCTTCTTGAGAGTGCCACCAAAGAATCTGTTAGATAGTGTCAAACCATCTTAAACAACTCTCCTTCGGTTTACATCCTAATAAAACCAGTCGTATGTCTCCCCTTTGTACGTCATATAGAGATTGATCGACACGAGGAAGATAATAAATGAAGGAAGAACCAGAGAGATAAATTAATCATCATCTACAATTTTTTTTGATATACCACTTGTAAACGAAAAAGATAAGAGTTGCCCACCACCATAAGAAAAAAGACATTTCCACTAATTTATTCACAAAAACATTTGGATCAACTTTGTCCCTATGAGCCAAAAGCAACACCCAAGCCTCACACACAGGCTCTTTTCATAATTCATTGACACGGGTGATGATTTGTTCACCTAAACATTGACTAGAGCCCACAAAAGGAGTCAAAAATAATTGAGAAAAAAAAAAAAAGGTGACATGCCACCTTTCTGCTGCTACAAGACTCTGTAGCTATAAGTTATCCATGTTCACTATTGCAACTTTCTCAAAATAGATTATTCGGTGCTTGTGTGCCATGAAGGTGTGAAAGAGATAAGCACATACTTGTTGCATTCTCAGCATTTACGTTCCTTGGATGAACTACAAATGCCTTGGACACCTTCTTTATATCTTCTACAATGTTGAAAAGCTCAAGATTTACCATAGAAAATTGCCCCAGAATATCCTGCCTATTGCAACACAGATTGAAGCACATGTGAACCAGAGTTTACTTCAGTAACAACAAAATATTGAATCTTCACACTGAATCAAATTATCTATGACAAGAACCAATCTTATGGAGTAGTTCAATAAAAAGGAACAATCATTTTTTCATGATCATATATACATCCCACTGGAGTAATAGCATTTTATCTTCATCATCCAATGTTGCTTTGCTCACCTGGTTCCAATGCTTTTTAAGTTCATACCTATCAGTAAGTTATTGTGTTTCCATTTGAATTCGGCAAAAAAGTTGAAAAGAAAATAGAGCTAAAAATTTCTACTAATATGAAGTTAAGAACACAATACCAAAATAGAGAAAAGCAAATGAATAATGACACACAAAGGAAATGTAATGACTGAATCACAAGTCTAATCCAAAGCCTTGAAGAATAAATTCTCAAGAGAAAATGTGTTAAACAAGCTTCAAATTGTAAATGGGATAAATGGACAAAGTGAAACATAAGCAACACCTCTACACTATATGTGCCTAAGCTATCAAGATTTGTATCAGAAAATCAAGCTCTGTTAGAAGGAATTGTTCCTTGATCTTGTGCAATAACATGCATCCATATCCATGCAATAATTATATTGTTAGCCAGTGAATACAAATGTAAAGTCCAATTTGATCATATAATACAAATGCAAAAGCAACCAAATAGCTTTAGTCTGTTCTATGAAGTTCCTTAATAGGAAAACCCATTCTCAGCATAAAATACTCTCTAGACCAATGCCCCTTTCAGTCCCACCACAAAATTTCCGATCAAGGAAAGAAGGCATTGTTGTATGTAGACTGTTATTCCCCGCACTTCAATCTTACTATTCAATTAAATTATGATATGAAAGCATATATCTATAGATGGCATGGCACAGATGCATGCAACAAATTAGCAATAAATTGAATAGTAGATATGCAAATTTGGCAAAATTAAGAGCAATCCGCTGAGCAGCGACAAGAAGAGAATTCCATAACCTGGAGATTAAATGCACAACCACAATAAAGAATGAATGAGACCAAAGCAATCCACACAATATAAAGAAGAAGACGAAGATGATGATGATGATAGTGAAGAAGGGAAACCCCCAATGCATAATAGAAAAAAGTACCATTTAGGGACAGCATTAGTACGAGCAATGGCATCAAAGTCTTCAAGGATACGAGAGATGGCTTTGAAGAGGCCGATGGCTCGAGTTTTCACAGATTCAAGGTTAAGTTGCTGCTGTACTGCCAAGTTCAGCTTCTCCACCCTGGGCGGCTGCTGCTGCTGCTGCTGCTGCTGCTGCTGCTGCTGCTGCTGCTGCTGCTGCTGCTGCTGCACTTGAGCCTGATCTTGAGCTCCCAAAACCCCTTCCATGGCTGCCATCGGAAGGGAGTATAGGGAAAGAGAGACAGAGAGAGAGCGAGCGAAGACTAGTATGATGATCCAACTGCAACCATGGAAGCATTCAGGCCAATTCTAAAACCAAAAATTCTGGCTCAATTCTAGGAATTCCTGAATAGCATTTGGAAATCATGAATTATATTCCTTAGCTCTAATGACCAGAATCTGAGCCTCATGTTTCATTGAGATGACTTCTATTATATAAAACCACGACAAAACAAATTGAAACAGAAAGCAAAAAAAAAAAAAAGAGCAAAGAATTTTGGGTGAATTAAAGATATCTTTCTACTCCTGCAACAGGAACAATTCATGTTCAATTAACAAAACAAGAAAAAGAATCATGGCACAAGACGACTCCAACAATATTTTGAAAGCGAGAGAGATTTCCCATGACGACTGCAATTTAGAATGTGTGAGTGTGTGTAAAAGAATATGCAGATTGATGCTAGGCTTCTTTTTTTCCTATTTAAGAAAACAAAACAAAACAAAACAAAACAAAACAAAACAAAACAAAACAAAAAACAAAACAAAACAAAACAAAACAAAAAAGGGTCATAAAAATGGCACTGCAATAATATGATACGCGTTTAATACGTGTAGGCACATACAAAATTCAACAAACAGAATAGTAGCATGTATAATATGATTTATCCACACACACAAGCAAAAAAAATAAATAAATAAATAAAACTACTTAAAATAAGGATAATCTTTCCCGGCACAAGTTACAAGGACGGGTAAATAGAATGCATACAGTGAGATGAAACAGAATTCATAATTTAGCAGGTCATCCATGAGAAACAGAACAGAAATAAAACACAAGTTACAAGGACAGGTTATCATCATGAGTTGAAGTGATCTGGATCCTCAACTGAAATCAACTCCCTGAAGTGGATAAATTGCAGTGATTTCATCGTGAAATTTTGGATCCTTCACCAGAAAATTATTCTGTAGTAAAAAATTACTCAAGGTGTTATGTTATAGTATTTTATTCTTTCTTAATCATCTGGCCTTTTTTACCAGACAAAAAAAAAAATCTGGTCTTTAATTATGTAGCTGGTCGTGGTTGGGGTCATGGAGGTGGCATTGTCCCACGGTCCCAGAACTATGCTGCTGCTTTTTTTTGCTGGAAAACATTATGCTTCTTTGATAGGCAAGGAAATGGTACTACACGTAAATGCTCCCTTTAAAAAAAACTTGTTGCTGATACCAAAATGGATTTTGGTTGGTTGATTACTCAACACTTCAACCCAAACACTAACTGAAGAGAAAACAACCAGTTGTTGATTCAAAAAACAGGGGAGAGAGAGAAAGAGTGAATACTAATATTCAACGGGTAGTTGCTGGAGTCTTGAAACGTTAAGCATATTTTACTTTGTCAATTCCCAAATTCCATATTATGAACAAGCCTGGCTCTTCTCTTTAGTGATAGAGTGGAATGATGACTGTGATGTGCAAGGATGATACTGGAAAGATTAAGTTACAAACTTACAATTCTTAAAGAGTTGTGGAGTAACTTAGCCATCTCTACCAGTCACATGCACAAGGCAAACCGAAAGAAAACAATCATTTGGCATGTTCCAGCTAGCAATGTGTTCAAAAAATCATTCCTATAGAGTTAAGGGTTCGGAAATCAGAGAGAAATAGAGAGAAAAACTTACTTCTGATTGACAAACCGGGAACGCTAACCGAAGATCTCCACGGCTAGTCAATGAATCTGAAGAAGATGAAAGATTTCAGAAATCAGAGAGAGACTTATCTGAGGGAGACCAACGACGCAGGTACCACCGGAAATTTCACCACTGTACTCAGTGGCGCTCTTCTTTAGGGTTTTTGCTTGGAAGAACAAAAGGGAAGGAAGCAGAGTCTCTAAGACTTTCAACTGTTGGATTGCTTGGGGGCAGAAATGTCAACGCATCCCCTAGCTTAAATGCAGAGAGTGAGAGGGAAGAGAAGATCACCATCAGCAATTTTCAAGACCATGGAGAACTTTATAACAGTAAACCAGCAATCAACCTTGAGAGTGGTCTCCAGAACACGGCGATCATCAACCCCAATGCCCTGAACACGATCACTCTCCCTCGGTGTGAACGTCACCTATAAGTAGAGAGTCGCAAGAGAAACCAGGGAACAGATACCACACCCGTCCAGCCTAACAAGATCGATCGAGACCAACCTCTTCAGCCAGCGGCAAATTCTGAGTGTTCAAGAACACTGTTCTCGTCCGTTCTTGTCAACATCCAATTGAACTTCTTCACAGTCAATAATTCCCTGAATCGTGGGTTTCCATATCAAATGGCCGAGTCTAGGGTTCTTGGGCCGATTCCGAAATCGACAGGGCACATTCACCGATTCCTCTTTTTAAACCCCTGACTCCAATCGAACTAGTCATATAGAAAATTGGTGAATTCACATGTCAAAAACCTCTGCAACCACAGCAATGTACAAGGAGCATCAGGTAGCTGGAGTCGCTTGGGCTGCATGCCCAGATGTCCTCAGCTGTTCGATGATCACCGCATTTCAACACTCGTTACAGATGATGTGGACACTGAATTTCACCCACTTCAAGGTTTAAAAGTTACAATGAATATGATATAATAAATTTTCACAAAAAACAAAATGACATGTCATAATAAGTCTTCACCAAAAAAATATATGGGATAATAAGTCTTATCAGTCCTACTAACTATCATATGTAATCAAGCAATGTAAATCCAATCCTATCTTAAGTTGCTAAGTCAGAAAGCATGTATAAAACATAAGGAAAATGAAAAGAAAGAGCGATATGGAAAAAATTCGGACCAAGTATATATTTGCTTGAGTTGTACCCTTAATAATGATCAAATCGTAACGTAGTTCACGCCATGTACGCATTTTGAGATTATATTATTCATAATAAGGTATTGAATAAACAACATAAATATACATTTTTTAGGCAAATGTTGTTATGTGAGCAAACTATGAATTTAATGATTTATATGTTAATTTCAATGATTTCTATAGAAAAAAACTATTTACTCTTTCAAGCACGGTAATGAATGAATAAGATTTAAACACTGAGAAGGGAGAAGCGTGTCATTGAGTCCAAGCATCAAAGTGAAGATATTATGTTGCTCAATGGACCTATGTCATATAGTAGTATAGCAGTTAAGCCATCAATGTGTTTCACGTGACTTGAACTAAGACTTGAAGACATTCATAGCCTGCTTATGTGTGTCACTGTGATAAAGTTGTTATGATTATATAGATGATCCCAGATGCTCAAACTCATATAATCATTTAACGGCCAAATTTGGAATACCCGTGACAGGTGATTAATATAATAGATTGACTAATTCAATTTGGCCTAATGGTTGATTCATCAGGAACATTGACGTATTCTCATGGTAACCTTTATGGACCTCACATTGCTTAAGCTGGCACAATATATGTAATACCCCGCTTCTTAAAACCGGTCTGATTCTGCGGTTGAACCGGTTTAACCATGCAGGAACCGAGCCAGAGGAAACTAGAGCAGGATCCTTATGGACTATGATGGCACGGGTGACCTTAAACACCGGCTGGCCCGACAAGTCCTAGCCAGTGCCAGAAGAGACGGGAGTGCCCAAACCGTGTACGTGCACCTACCATAAGACTATGTACGGATAAAATAGGTATTATATCCGTATTTTAAGGTATATACGTATGCTACATCGTATGCTTGGGGTGGGGTACGCGCCGAGGTCCGAACCCGGTCAAAATCCCAAGTTTTGGCTCTCAGGTGGGTAGGACAGGTGGGTACACCCACCCACCTGAGTGACCCATCCAAGACTATTCACTTAATTAGGAATAGTATATAAGGCTTTATGATTTCTTTTCTTTCCATTTATTACCCTCGTACGTTTGGTGAGAAAAGTAAAGAGGAGAGAGAAAAGAAAGGGAAGAAGAAAGGAAGAGGAAGAAAGGAAGGATTTCAGTGGCGCCGAAGCTCGATCTTGCCATTCCGGTGCCGGGAGAGTAATCTTCAACTCTAGATCTACAGTTGGAGGTAAGAAAAGTTGGGTTTTATGAACATTCACCATGCCCAAGCTTTAAACCCTTGATTCGAGTATGGTTTCTTGAGATCTTGTAAATACTCTTTGGAATGATGAATCTAAGGTTTAATAGATGATTTATGTGTTGATCTTGAAGGATTTGAAGAGAGATTGACAAGGTAGAAGAAGCATTGTGAGTTTGAAGTGATTTGAAGGGTTTAAAGTCATTATTGGGCAAAGAAGGTAAGATGGTTTCCCTCACTTGAATCTAACCTAGATCTAGGTTAGAACCATCCTATAGGACTTTGAAGGTGTGAAGAATGGGTGGGGAAAAGCCCCATTTGATTCCCCAAAGAATGGAGAAAATGGGGAAGAAACAGGGTCTTTCCCGCAAAAACCGGTGGGTATAATCGGCGGGTACCTACCCGCCTGAGGGTACCCACCTGAGAAGGCAGGGGACCTTCGGGCCCAACCGGCGGGCCCCTACCCGCCGGTCATAACCGGTGGGTAGACAGCCCACCTGTCTGACCCACCTGTGTGGCCCCGAAGGTGATCCTTATGTCCGATCGAACCCAAATCGGACGTGTGACCTTCTTTTGACGTTCTAAACACGATTTCGACATCGGATTTCATTAATTTCGATTCTAAAATGGTGAAGTACTAACCCCTCTCAATTATGTTAGGTTCACCAAATCCTACCCGATTCGCTCCGGATCTCACCCGTACCGAACGGGAATCCTTGTACGCAACAGGTAAGTGGAGAGAGGACGTTTGGCCTTGTTTCAAGGCATTTGTTTGGCATTCATATAACTATATTTAATCTAGTCATGTCATCATGAATATGCTATATAGATTAGTCATTCCACACATTGATGTGCATATATGCTATGTTTACTTTTCAAATGCCATTTGAATGAGATGTTAATATGTTGAATGTGGACATCATGGTGCATAATGCATTGATAGACTAGATGCCGTAGTCGGCTTGGAAACGAATGCATTGGTGGCCCATGGAATGGGACACAGAGGCACTATGCAGTCGTACTATTGTCATATAGGAGCATGCGGTATTAGGATTCTCACCATCCCGTGCTACGACCCTTCCCAACAGGGGTTAAGGTGTTGGGATGCCATTTGGGGGGAAGCAGGGGTCGCGGTTGTCGGACACTGTGGCGGTTAGGCATTACGCCCGACGAGTCATGTAGGACAGTCGGCAACCCCGGTGGTACATTCAAGAGGGCCAATCGTACTGCTTTTAAATTGCTGGAGTCAGCACCTTTATTTCAGTTATTTACATTTCTGTTGAGAGCCGGTGGACGGCATTGTCTTTACTTTTCCGAGTACTCATGGTGGGCCTTCTCCGACAGCCCTATGGGTGTATCGCGGGAGGGAGTTTGCGGCTCGTACCCGGAGTATACGCGCACTGTGGTTGTAGTAGCACTAAAACCAAAGACTTAGTAATGTTGCTTAGGTGGATGTGATTTAAAATGTATAGCATGGCATGTAGTGCATATGATGTGTTGTGATGTGTGGACTGCTGTGTGGTCCATCTTTCTACTTACTGAGCTATTGAGCTCATCCCACGTGTACACCCCTTTTTAGATGATTTTGCAGGTCAAACATCTGAGGAGCATGGGGTGGGTCCCACAGTCGAGTTTCCTGAAGAGGACTGGTGGACCCCTAAGGAGTTTGAGCACGGCGTAGACTGCTCGTGCGAGAGCTGTGCTGTAGGACAGCAGTTCTGAGGCCGAGCTGAGCTCCACCCTGGAGGCCGTGCTGAGCTCCACTTCCGAGGCCGAGCTGAGCTCTTCTATATGATGCCGAGCTGGGCACAACCCCTGATGCCGAGCTGAGCTCCAGCCTTGAAACCGAGCCGAGCTGTGGACTCTGATGGTTTTTTTTTATGATTTCCTGTATATACTTGATATTTGAATTTTATTCTTTTTGTGTATATATCATGCCTTCGGGCCCAAATGTATATATTTATTGTATCACAATTCGGGTATCAAGTATATGAGATTTATTCACAGGTAAAACTTAGTCTTCCGCTGATCTGATGAACTTGTGTTAGTGTGTGTATGCTGTGGTGGAATACAGTATCTGATGATCCTGGCAGGTTTGGGTTAACCGGTATTAACTTGGTCACCGCTCCGGTTCAGTGTGAACGGGGTGTGACAATATATGTATTGACTATAAGACTCATCACAGTACTAGTGACAATATTAGGTAAAAGTCCCAATACGGCATTAGTGGCGGATTAAGCAACCAATAAGCTGCAGGATGAACATTGATTTTGGGACTCAAATGGTGTGAGACCCAAAATAAATAATAATAATTATGTACTACCACTGAGGATGTCAAATAAAAGTGGGACCCTGGGCCACATCAGCACCTACTGCAAAAATGACTCCCAACAAAATTTGGCAAATTTAGTAATATCAATTAAGGATTACCAAAAGTAATCGATATGCTATCAAAGTTTTGCATTGTTATATCTACTAGGAATTCATGTGTCTTTTTTTTTTTTTTTTATAGGATAGCACTTGTAATATGAGGATTTCTTTTTTTTAAATTAAAAGAAAGCAAACAAGGTTAAAACCCAGTACATAACATGTCCGACCTACAAATATATTGTTTTTTCCGTGCGGCCTCTTTGGCTAATACTTTGAGGTCCCCTATATATATATATATATATTATTAGTTGTTATACAAAATTTGAGGTAAGAAAGATGTTTATCCAGTTCTAAGCTTACCAAAACTAGAGTTTTATGCCATATATTAAGTAAAACATCATAGTTGTTTTCCAATAACCATCAAATTTCCATGGCATCACTCCAGGTATGATCCATATTCATACGTTTTCTCCTTGCTCTTGACATCCCATGGAGCAGTCCTAGAGCCTCCGCCTCACCATCCTCTCATGTCACACATAAATTTGCTTCCATTAGCATACAGTTTCCATATTATATGAGATTTAGTGCCCAAGCTGCACTTTTTGATCTATATTCTTTTACACTAGTGATGATGATTATGTTTTTTCCTATGTGTGATGGGGTGACATGATTTGAGGATGGGGGATTGGGTATTAATTGATGTCTGGGTCGACTATTTGGTATCCCAAAGGATATCCAGAATTCTACATGCTTGAGGATAAGTGTCCACTATGATTTTTGGGCATCGAAAACACACTGGTTTCAATGTTTCCAAATGAAATAGATAATAAACATGAAAATTGAGAAGAACCATGTTAGGTCTGGTTTGGGGATTAGGCAGGAGTTGAAACAATGTATTACCAAAGAGATCACAGTTGTCACTAGGGTAAGGTCCGGTTTGAAGCCTAAAGGACTAGCATGCCAAATACGCTTGGACTCTTCGCATTAAAAAAAAACATGGTACAAAGTCACCCTATTGTTTTGGCACCTTCCACAAGTAGGGTCAATGTCTACCCACCTTGATAATCTGTCTTTAGTAGGAAGCCCATTAATGAGAACCCTCCAGAAAAATATTTTGAATTTTGGGTGGATTTTCATTTTCCATAAAAATCGCCACCACTAAGGGCAAGGGAGATTTTTTTTTTTTTTTTTTTTTTTTTAGGCATAATATCTACCAAGGGCCCATAGGTCAACTAGGTTGGCAAAGCAACTTATGCAACGTATCAACTCAGGGCCTGTTTGATTTTGTTTCTGCTGTTTATGTGCCTAGAAACAACAGAAACAGTTTTTTCCGTTTATGTTATAAAAAATGATTTTTTTATCTAAAAATAGTGTTTGATTTTTCCGTTTCAATAAATGTTTTCAATAGACATTGGTGTTTGATTTCACATGTTTCTTAAATCGGTTTCTTATGCATGTATCACTAATTAAAGTCCTAACATTATAATTTTGACAAAAGGGAAGACATATGATACAAGATTATTTATGGAATTGATCCTTGGACGGCTCCAGTAGCACAGGAAAACCCAAGAACTCAATCAAATCTTATGCAAAAACTCTTCGAAAGGAATGAACAGACTCAGATCATCAATCACTATCTCAAGAACTGAACTTCACGTTCTTGAGACTTGTTACCAAATATACTACTTCACTAGGAGTCCTATATCTATATCTGCAAAACTGATATGGGCAATTGCATAGTAATACTTTTTTAAGGGCATACCATATTCAATGATTCATCAATCCAAGCCCATGACTGTGAGTCAAGATCAAAGTCGAAGTCTGTAAAATCTTTTGAAGCATCATCTTCAAACCCAAACAATGGTAAATCATCTAAACAACCCAGATCATTAGAGCTACCCCAATCATGAAAAGCCAGCCAAAAGGCCATAGATAAATGAATCGAAATCATGGTCCATCTCTTGCTCTGTTATGGGTGGCGATGGATCCTTCACAACATCTACAATAGGACCTTGTCTCTGTTGTTGCTGCCGATGTTGGTGATGAGCAGTTGGATCAATAGTATTCTTAGAATGAGAAGCAGAGGTAGATACATCAAGCACAGAAGATGGAGATGAATAAGAAAATACTCTCTCTCTCCTCTGAGATGCAGGGCTGGGACTGTGTCTGAGACTGAGACATAGAACCTACCACAGAAGAAGAAACCTCTTTGATCTTCTTTGAGAGAATGATACTGTAATACCCTACTTCTTAAACCCGGTCTAATTACACGGTTGACCCGGTTTAACTATGCAGGACCTGAACCGGAGAGAGTTAGAGCGGGCTCCTTATGGACTATGATGGCAAGGGTGACCTTAAACACCAGCTGGCCCGACAAGTCCGAGCCAGTGCCATAAGAGACGGGAGTACCCAAGCCGTGTACATGCACCTATCATAAGGTAATGTACGGATAAATCAGGTATTGTAGCCGTATATTAAGGTGTGTACGTATATTACATCGTATGCCAGGGGTGGGGTTCGCGCCGAGGCCCGAACTCTGTCAAAATCCCAAGTTTTGGCCCTCAGGTGGGCGCACCGCGCACCCACCCACTTGAGTGACCCATCCATGTGAACTATTCATTTATCTAGGAAGTATATATATATATATATAGCATTTATGATTTTCTTTTCTTTTCATTTATGACACTCGTACATTGGTGAGGACAGTCAAGAGGAGAGAGAAAAGAAAGGGAAGAAGAAGGGAAGAGAAGGAAGAGGAAGAAGAGAAGGATTTCAGCGGCGCCAAAGCTTGATCTTCCCATTCCGGCGCCGGAAGAGTGATCTTCAACTCTAGATCTACATTTAGAGGTAAGCAAAGTTGGGTTTCTTAAACATTCACCATACCCAAGCTTAAACCCTTGATTCGAGTAGGGTTTCTTGAGATATTGTAAATCCCCTTTGAAATGATGAATCTAAGGTTTGATAGATGATTTATGTGTTGATCTTGAAGGATTTGAAGAGGTATTGCCAAGGTTGGAGAAGCATTGTGGGTTTGAAGTGATTTTGGGGTTTTGAAGGTGTTATTGAGCAAAGAAGGTAAGATGGTTTCCCATCACTTGAATCTAACCTAGATCTATGTTAGAACCATCCTATAAGACTTTGAAGTGTGAATAATGGGTTGGGAAAAGCCCCCATTTAAATCCCCAAAGAATGGAGGAGGTTGGGAAGAAACAATAGTTTTCCCGCCAAGATCGACGGGTAGGACCGGTGGGCCATGTGGCCCGCCTGTGAGCACCCACCTGAGAGGGCAGGGCCTTCGGGCACAATCGGCGGGCTAACCGGTGGGCCACCCTGCCCGTTGGTCTTAGCAGGGCCCCCTGGCCCAACCGACGGGCCAACCTGCCCGCCGGTCCAAACCGGTGGGCCAGACCGGTGGGCTAGACAGGTGGGCTGTCTGACCCACCTGAATGGCCCCGAAGGTGATTCTTACGTTCGATTGGACCCAAATCAGACGTGCGACCTTCTTTTAACGTTCTAAACATGATTTTGTCATCGGATTTCGTTAATTTTGATTCCAAAATGGTGAAGTACTAACCCCGCTCTATCATGTTAGGTTCACCAAATCCTACGCTTCTCGCATCGGATCTCAACTGTACCGAGCGGGAATCCTTGTACACTACAGGTAAGTGGGGAGAGGACGTTTGGCCTTATTTCAAGGCATTGTTTGGCATTTATTTACTTGTATCTAGTCTAGTCATGCCATCATGAATATGCTATGTAGATTAGTCATCCTCACATTGTTATGCATGTGTGCTATGTTTACTTTCTAAATGCTAAGTGATGAGATGCTTATGTGATTGAATGTTGACATCATTGTGCCATGATGCATTGATAGACTAGATGTCGTAATTGGCTTGGAAACGAGTGCATTGGTGGCCCGTGGTATGGGACGCGGAGGCACTATGCAATCGTACTATTGTCATATAGGAGCATGGGGTTTAGGATTTCACCTTCCCGTGCTACGACCCTTCCCAACAGGGGTTGAGGTGTTGGGTTACCATTTGGGGGGAAGCAGTGGTCGCGGTTGTCGGGTCACTGTGGCGGTTAGACATAACGCCCGGAGGGTCATTAGGACAGTCGGCAACCCCGGTGGTACATTCAAGAGGGCCAATCGTACTGCTTTTAAATTGCTGGAGTCAGCACCTTTAATTTCAGTCATTTACTTTTCTATTGAGAGCCGGTGGACGACATTGTTTTTACTTTTTCGAGTACTCACGGTGGGCCTTCTCCGACAGCCCTATGGGCGTATCACGGGATGGAGTTCGCGGCTCGTACCCGGAGTATACGCGCACTGTGGCTGTAGTAGCACTAAAACCGAAGACTTAGTAATGTTGCTTAGGTGGATGTGATTTAAAATGTATAGCATGACATGTAGTGCATATGATCGTGTTTTGATGTGTGGACTGCTGTGTGGTCCATCTTACCACTTACTAAGTTAGTGAGCTCATCCCACGGGTACCCCCTTTTTAGATGATTTTGCAGGTTATACATCTGAGGAGCACGGGGTGGGTCCCATAGTCGAGTTCCCTGAAGAGGACTGGTGGGCCCCTGAGGAGTTAGAGCACGACACTGACTGCTCGTGCAAGAGTTGTGCTGCGGGACCGTAGTTCTGATGCCGAGCTGAGCTCCACTTTTGAGGCCG
This sequence comes from Macadamia integrifolia, assembly GCF_013358625.1. Classification (NCBI taxonomy): domain Eukaryota; kingdom Viridiplantae; phylum Streptophyta; class Magnoliopsida; order Proteales; family Proteaceae; genus Macadamia; species Macadamia integrifolia. The sequence continues at coordinate 320,950 of NW_024870637.1, forward strand.
AGCTGAGCTCTACCATGCGATGCCGAGCTGGGCTCAAACCTTGATGTCGAGCTGAGCTCTAGTCTAGATACCGAGCTGAGCTGTGTACTCTGATTATTTTGATGGTTTCCTTTACATACTTGATATATGAATTGTACTTTTATTATGTAAATATCATGCCTTCGGGCCCACATGTATATAACTATTGTATCACAATTCGGGTATCAAGTATTATGGGATTATTCATAGGTAAAACTTAGTCTTCCGCTGATCTGATGAGCTTATATTAGTTGTGTGTATGCTGTGGTGGAATACAGTATCAGATGATCCTGGCAGGTTTGGGTTAACCGGTGTTAACCCGGTCACTGGCCCGGTCCTGTGAGAACGGGGTGTGACAGCAAGGGTTTCGATGAAGGCCATGAAGCGCGGCAGGCAACAAGAAGGCAAAGGCGAACACGAGCGGCGATCCGTGGCTCTGGAGGGAGGAAATGGCACAAGAGTTTACAACAGGGACTATAAGAGAAAGGGAAAAGGAAGAAGAAGAAGAAGAAGGAAAGGAGGTGAGTTGCAGGTTCGGTTAAGGAAAAAGAAAGGAAGGAGAAGGGGGTAGAGAGGGTTCGGCCATGGTAAAAGAGAAAAGAAGAGAAGAAGAAGAAGAAGAAGGAAAGGAAGAAGAGATAGGAGAAGAGGTTCAATGGCTGCTGGTTATTAGTTGCAGCAGCAGGGAATAAGAAGAGAAAAAGAAGAAGAAATAGAAGAAGAACAAGAAGGTTCGGTGGGACTGATTGGTAGTTACAGCAGCAGGGAAACAGAAGAGAAAAAGAAGAATGAGAGAAGGAGAAGAGGTGGGTTTCAGTTGTAGCACGGAGGGGCAGGAAAGGGGAAAGAATAGCTGCCAGTCAAGCAACGTCAACGGAGGAGAGGGAGAGGGCCAGCGAGCCGATCCGGGAGCAAGGGGAAGAAAAGCTCACCGGACCAGTAGTCAATGGAGAAGGGAGCATAGAAGAGGAGAGAGCCAATAGTGGAGATTGATTGCAGGTCGGAGCAGTGGATCGGTGATAGATCCATGGTCGATCTGAACTTGTGAACATAGCGAAAAAGTGGGCTAACGGTTCAGGAGGTCCGCGAGGTCCCAGCAGATCATCACCAGAACCCAAGAGACGGGAGAAGGAAGAGAAAAGGAGGCGTCATGGGTGGAAACATCTCCCGAGTAGGCAAGACCGAAGAAGAAGAAGAGAGGGAGAAGAAGAAGAAGAAGAGGAGGAGGAGGAGGAGGAGGAGAAGAAGAAGAAGAGCTGGGGGAAGAGATAAAGAGAAGGGAGGAGGGATTAGGGTTCTTGGATCCTAATCCAAGGGCCTAGATCTAAGGGATAAAACAATTAACAATTAAATAGAATCATAAAGCCAAATGTAAATTCAAAATCAATTTAAAATAAAACAAATAAAAAAAAAGAAATTAAGTCTGAACGAACCTAATTACATCTAATTGAACCGGATAAAACTAAAATGAATATAATTAAACCAATTAAACAAAAATCATATTTAATTGAACCAAAAGACCTAAATAAACTAGATTAAATTAAGATTGAAACTAATTAAACCTAATTAATATAAATGAACCAATTAATAATAAATTAGAACTTGATCTATTAAATTAGATAAACTAGTTCTAAATTGCAATTAGGAGAAAAAAAATACCTTAAACCCGTCTTTAATCAAGAAACAAAGAGGAGATAGCCCTTGTGCTTCAAGCCCCAAATCAAATCGAATCGGACTAGATCTCCTGGCTCAAGGAAAGATTAATGTGTTAAACTTTTAGACTTGGAGAATATTTGATTTTAGAGGGAAGAAGTTAACCAAAACCTTAATGGGGCCATCCTCTCTCCCAAATTCTCTATTTTTTTCTCCGCCCCTTTCGAAGAGAGGAAGGGCTATACTTATAGTCTTGGGATTTGAGATGATTCTCTTTTATTTAGGGTGTGAGACTAAAAAAATAGAGAGAATTGTCCAAAAAGGCTTGCTTTTGGACAAAGGGGTTTGAGCGCCATGTGGCACTCCTTGGTTGCTCGGAATGGAGTATGATACCGAACTTTGGAGTCAACTTTCGGGGGTCATATCTTTCAAACCGTTAGCCAGAATTCTACGTGTAATATATCGTTAGAAATCTTAGTCCGAGCACTATCCAATGATGTGAGACACGATTGAAGATCTTTACAAAAATATGCATAAAGTAGGGACCCGGATCATATAATGAAAGAGAGAATCGGGCGTCGATTCACATAGTTCTCACATCAAAGTGTAATGTCTGACTTGAGAGGACAAACAACAATAATCTACAACATCAAATTCTAATTTTTGAAAACATTTCTACTCTAAGCTCAAAACTCTCCAAGTCTAAAATGTCCAACATGTAATTCTTCTTGTGTCATCATCGTCGGGGGGTGACAAAATTAGGTGTCTACAGTCGTGTGGTACTTGAAATCACTTCAGTGATGGTTAAGGTAATTTAACGTAATGCAAATGAGGGTTCTTAGGATTTATTTCCTGATGGTTTTGGAAATTTTGCTTGTTGATCTTTGCTTTTGCATGGTTTGTTAATCTAGATTATGTCATGAATCTCGTGAGTTGGAGATGGGGACCTAAAGATTGAGTTTAGTATCGGTGTTGTGATACATGTAGCAATATACTAATTGCACTTTGAAGTTAAAATACAGTCTAGAGTGTGTCTTCTTACATGAGGAGCTTACTGGAGGTGTAAATGAGTTGTCTTTAACTAGGTACTGGTATTATCAAGTTTGATATTCTACTGGAAAACATTTACTATTATGTGAGGCATTGGTTAAAATATAAATGTGTTTAAGGTATGTGTATGCATCGATACACCATGACCTGTTGCTAATTGGACATTGCTATTTGTCTCAGCATTTGACTTTCTATCATTTTTTTAAAGTGAATATAAGGCTTTATTTACCTTGATTCCTTATGGAATTTTGCTATGCCATGTAATTTAAAAACAACGGAACATGAGATATTTAGTAGTTTTTGAGTGGGATGGAAGTAAAGATTCAGTAAATGATTATGTACTTATTTCAATCATTGTCATGCAACATAAACTGAACGACCGTTCTCCATTGTACGTTTCTATATTTTGGTCAATTCTTTGCGGCAATTGTGTCATACAAATTCTCTATCTTTGTCTCAGGCCTAGCTGATGATCCTGCCAATAAAAAAAAAATGATACGAAAGCTGAAAACCATGCTTCATCTAGTAGCAGCATTGGGCTCAGAGTACTGGGCATATGCATTGGGGTTGTGGCTATTGTAGCCTTATCTGTATTCCTATTTAAGCTATGGCAGAAGAAGAAGAGAGAAGAAAAACATGCACGCCTTTTGAGGTTATTTGAAGAGGATGATGAGCTTGAGCTTGGCCTTCGGGATTGAAGCATGTTCTTATTTATACTATGACTGTAATTTTGTTGAGGCAAGTTCTGTAATAGACATTTGGACCAGATCATCAATAGATTTAGCTGTTTCTTCTTTTTGTTTTGTCATTCTATATAACGTCCATACCAGATTATAACTTGTTTTTTGGCAGATGGTTTTTTGGGGTATCTTTTGAAATTAATGAAAATTCTGGTTGTAGTTGTTGATTCTTGACCACTTTATCTATTTTTCTTTCCATGCGATTCTTATTTAATTGCTGAGAGGACAAGTGGCTAATATGAAAGTTCATATTATCTTCTTTATTCCTTTGCTGTAGGTAACCATGTTTTTTACAGTATATTAAATATATGCGTCTTAATATTGTGAGGAAGAGTATGGGGGAAGAGATTTGGTGTATTATGCCTTTGATTTGAAAACAAGTTCAGATTAATTCTAATCCAACTCTATTCTGTTGTCCATAACCTTAATTGGACAAGGGAAAGCCAAGATTTAATAGGGTCAAAGTAGTGAGAAAAGACAATGATGCTTATAATTTAATAGAAGATATGACCTTAGGAGCGAAATAATGGAAGGTTGTTCACAACCATGCATGGTGCAAAATCGTGTCTTCACCGTTGGATGGGGTGATGTGCCATGTACTATACACAATTTTTCCCATCCAACTGTTGAAGGTACAATTGTGAATCATGCACGATCATGACAAAAACCTTTTGACAAAATATATTCTATATTTATCATGCCAATTTTTATGGAAAAATCTATTATTTATTTCCTTTAAAAATATTATACTTACCATACATGGTTGCAAATACATTGTAATCATTCATATGACTCTTATTTGTCATATGAAAGAATGATGTTGCATATCCGACCGTTGGATATTTAATAAAAAAGTTAAAGTTAATCATATGTCAAATTTTAGTTTCAAAAAATCATAAGAATGTAGCATTTCAGTTTAATTCAAACAAATTTATAGGAAGAATTACTACATAGGATTAGGGTAACCAAATAGTTTTACAGTAAGAATCACTACACATATTTAAGATAACCAAACAGTTTTACAGCAAAAATCACTACACAGATTTAGAGTAATCAAACAGTTTTCCAGCAAGAAACATGCATTAGCCTTAAGGCAACCAAACAAATTTTCAGCAAAAAACATAATTCAGAAGAATGTCTATCAAAAGATTGACATTCATATCCGATACATACACCATTTGATTTACTGAACCAAACACCCCCGAATAGTCCGGGCTCAGGCCCATCCAAACTCGATTTCTAGAAGAATTGAAGTGGCATTCTATTATTGCTCTATTGGTTCCCAGAAAGGGTAAACGCCATGAGTGTAGTTATCTGCTTCATAGTATCGCCGTTAGAATGTTGCACGATTCAGAGCGTTGTTTCCGTTGTCACCAAAAGCTGCTCGATCTTTAACCAAGTTCCGCCTTTTTTTTCACATGACCATACTACCCCTACTTAAAACCAAGCAAGCTTTACAAGGGAGTCATTAGAGCTGAGGTTCTAGGAATGGGTATCGATACGCTGATCCCTATCGGTATCAGCTGACACCGATACTAATTACCTAACCGATAACTATGAGTAGAAAAATATAGCACTGTATAGATATCTTTGAGGGCAAAAAATATGATACAAATTGATATGTATCATATTTGGTATTGATTTTGGAATTGGGAGCTTTTAGCAGGAGGAATCACAAGCTCTATTTCGATTTATTCCTTCATTGTTATTTCAATAGTCATTTTGGGATTTCGGTTGAAACTAAAATATTTTGCATAGTTTCGATCGAGGGCTTGAACCATGCTCTAGATTTATTGAGATGCTTTAACAACATTGGGTCTCCCTTAGTACATGGGTGAACCATGATGACATTTTGTCTCTCTCCTCAAATTCAAATTTTTGTTTTTTTAAAATTTATTTATTTATTTTTTCTATTCATTTCTTGACAACCAAACATGGCTTAAATGTGGATGTCTCTTGAGGAAGGAACTTCTTAATAGGAACACACTACAATTTGCACAACAAATTCTATGCAGGGTTTGAAAAATCGGATCGACCGACACCAATTCAAATCAAACTTATCCTGTACAGAAGCCAGGGTTTCGGTTTTTATGCAACCGATTTCCAGCGATTCCAAATCCAATCCAGATCGGAATCGGCCAGAACCAACTCGGATCCCAATTCCTGGTATACTCTACAGTCGGGCTTTGGGCTTTCAAAAGGTAGAGGCCTACACCAAGGCCCAGCTTGATCACCCATGAAAACGAAGTCTTAAAACTCTGAGGTCCAGACTGAAAAAGAGGAGGGCATTTCAGAGATTTGGTAAAACACATCACCAACGAGCGAACGAGACAACGAGCGCAGGGCAGCTTCTCACCCTGACCTCAACTGAGTGCGTAAATCTCGTACTGGTTTGCTTCACGCATTTCCAGGAAGAGAGAGAGAGAGAGAGAGAGAGAGGATTTTGTTTGACGATGGCGTTTATCATCTGTCTACAGCCATGGCGAGGACCATGGCCTCTGTCGTCTACTCAGCAGCTTTCTCTCTGTAAATTCTCCACTTCTCTTCCTCGTAACCTTTCCGTCGTTTCTTCTTTGGTTTCGACGACACCATCAGCAGTTTCTAAGTTCAACTCTTCTTTTAAGCGTAATCCTTCTCTGTTCATCCATAAGCTCTCTATAATGCCGACCGAAGCGCCAAAATCATGTATAGCTCCTAACTTTTTTCAGTAGCATAGTACCAATCTACGAAATTTTTCTTTCTTTGATCCAGTTTGTGTAATGTTTGCCATATGGGTTAATTGAAATTGAAATGAATTCTTTTTGATTCCGATGATTTGATAACTTCTTTGGCCTAATTGATTTTTTTGATTGATTCAATGACTCAGTTTTTACTTTTAAACTGGAGGGAAATGCATTAGCGCTTTCTTATGGATTGAATTTTTTCTTTATCGTATAATTAAGATATTCGATAACGTGCTAATGTCATTCGTTTTAATGCATTTCTTGTTGGTTTCACGGATGAAACTGTGTCTATCATATTCGGGTCGCTTCTGTGCTTTTCCTCTTTGAACCCTTCACAACAGATTAATTCTCTAATGGAGTCTTTTTAGAGTAGATAGGAATAAATTAAGAAGACTCTGGCTTTTTGTGTTTAGAATCCAAGTTCAATTCTTTATGGTTTGGAAGGTAATGAAATGGCAGAAATGTTAAAAAACAGAGGGGTTGTTTCTGATTAGTATATTTTTTCTTTATAAGTAGGGTCCCAAGGAGAGTTGATCTCATGACCTCTAATTGTGAGATGTTGGTCCTTGCAAACTGAGCTACCCCCTTGGGTTTTGATTAGGAGGATTGGTACTGTTTGTCCAACATGTTGTGGAGTTTTTTGCTGGTTTCATACAGGCATACCCAGTGCATGAGGCTCCCGCCACTGCATGGTCTGGGGAGGGTCATAATGTATGCAGCCTTACACCCCCGCTTCGCGGAGAGGCTGTTTCCCGACTTGAACCTGGAACCACTATGTCACAATGGAACAATCTTACCGTTGTGCCAAGGTCCGCCCTTTATACTCCACTCCCTATCATCTGAATAATTTTGTATTCACCTTTCTCTTTTCAGGTCTAGTTCCTCTAGGCCATGGATGTTCATGGATGCAGGACAATTCAACAAGTTGCGACACAGAAACCAGCCCTGGGTTGAAGCTGGGGCCCTTATATTCTATGTTTCCCTCTACGCCTGCGGTAGTTTCCTCTGTACAGGACCTTTTAGAATTTGTATGCTCCGGTCCTCTTACGGAGAAATTGGGCCTGACTACAGAAATAGTGGAAGCAAGCATTGACAAGTGGCTACTGCTTGGGAGTTACCTGTGCAGATTGTTACAGTTCAATGAGCTGCAACTTACAATCCCTCAGAAAACAAGAATATATCACTACTATATACCAGTGTTCTTCTGGTGCGAAGATCAGATATCTAAGCATAATTCAATGTTCAAAGATGGGGAGGAAATCCCTCCTTTAGTGGTATAAGTTCTTATTCTCTGATTGTTGTATCTTTTCATTATCACTGTTCATTATCTTGGGGCCTTTGTCAGATGGGCCTCAAGTTTTGTGTTTTTTTTTTCCTATCAACATACAGTTATAGATTTAGTGCAGCATTTCTTCAGATGTGAAATCAACCACGATTGAAATCATTTGCATATGAAGTGATGGAGGAGCTCATGTATATGGGATCTTTATTGTGGCACAGATTGGCTTTAGTGCGCCACAAGGTTGTGGAAAGACTACTCTTGTCTTTGCTCTAGAGTTTCTCTTCAGACAGACTGGAAGGTAGGACATGTGAAATTGAATGTTTTCATATAAGGCCGTTAATTTCCTCATTGTTGTGAAACTCCGTTTGAAAAATATAGAACACCTGACCTTCTTGTTCAAATACTAGGAAATCTGCAACATTATCAATAGATGACTTCTATTTGTCAGCAGAGGGACAGGTAAATGTACTGTGGAGTTAAAATCATTCTATTTGCATTTTCTTTTCTTCAATTCTTTTACAACCCACTCATCTTCTCATTTTCCTGAGCTAATTCATAACAATTGCAGGCTAAGTTGAGAGAAGAAAATCCTGGCAATGCACTTTTGGAGGTAATTTTCTATTAACAAGATGATGGAGCAGTTCTCACCTCATCAGAAAGTAATAGTAATGGCATGTTTCTTTGTGTATTTAGTTTCGTGGAAATGCTGGAAGTCATGATCTCCAATTGTCCATAGAAACGCTAACGGCTCTGAGCAAACTGAGTAAAGAAGGTATGCTTCTGCCTCGTCTCTTCTCACTTAAGCATGAAATCCTTTATTTTTTATGGGTCACATCAACTCAATAACTTCATTATTAGCAAACAAATGGCATCTATTTGTCCCTTTGTCTTAATTTTCCCATTAATTGGAATCTATTGAGTAATAAAAAGATATGTTGAACTATCTAGGTATAAAGATGAAGCTGCCACGGTATGACAAAGTAAGCACTAAACATGACATCTTAGATTTTTTTCTTGAGTTCAAGCTTGCTTACTGATGTACTTCTCTGTAGTCTGCCTATGGTGGAAGGGGTGACAGAGTTGATCCTTCAACATGGCCGGAGATTGAAGGCCCATTAAATGTAGGCTAGTGATTTTCAATTTCTTTTTTGAATAATTACCGGAAATTGTTCCTTGTTCTTCATTTTTCTTACTGTTTTGCTTTTCCTATGGTCACTTAGGTCGTTCTATTTGAAGGTTGGATGCTTGGCTTCAAACCCCTTCCTGTGGAAGCTGTAAAAGCAGTTGACCCCCAGGTTAGTAGTTCTTTGGCAATCGATTCAAATTGCAAATATGAGGTTCAGTTGCTCTTTGGAATATGAAACTTTTTCATGTATGCTAAATTATGATTTAGCTATGTATGTAAATGCAATCCATTTGACATGAAAACAATTTTTCAGCTGGAGATTGTAAACAAGAATCTTGAAGCTTATTATGATGCATGGGACAAATTTATAAATGCATGGATAGTGATCCAGATTAAAGACCCCAATTGTGTGTACCAGTGGCGGTTACAGGTTTGCAATCAGTGCAACAAGGACATCCTTATTTTGTGAATTAAAAATTCTAAATATAAGCCAGCTTGTTTGACTTATTCTTGTATGTAAAATTTCAGGCAGAGATTGCAATGAGGGCAGATGGCAAACCTGGAATGTCAGATGAGGAGGTGATTTTCTCCATATATGTTTTAAGGGAAAAGTCTGGGCATGTTGCCGGGATGCCCAGATCTGTTTATCTCTCTCTCTCTTCCCCCCCATAGAAATGATCCCCCTGACCCTGTGTATCCCACATTCCCGTTGGTGCACTCCACTAGCTTACAGCAAGCGGGTCGTGTGCCCAACCCTCTTCCATGTTTTAATTATGTCTCTTTCTGTTCATTTCATATACAAACGGTGATGTTTTCTCATGTCATTGAATATGCTTATGCCTACATTGTTATTATTGCTTAATAGATGTAAGATTGAGTGTGCAATTTTTGGAACTGAAATTTGCAGGTTATGGACTTTGTTTCTCGTTACCTGCCAGCATACAAGGCTTATCTTCCTACACTTTACTCAGAAGGACCAAAAGGGTCAGATCCAGAACGTCTTCTTGTTGTTGAAATCGATGAGGAGAGGAATCCCATCTTGGCTGTGTAACTAATCTTAACTGATCAATCATATTCAGTGGCACAGACATTCTTCTTTCTGTTTTTTGAAATTTTCTCGTGTCACATGCAATGTTAGTGAGAGGAACCTCTGCTGGAGAGGCTTGCCTTAAGTGTTAATTCAATGTAAATGTAATAATATGTAACTATGTACCATTGTCATGTGAAAGGAAAATTTTTCCAGAAAGGAGCAAGAGACTGCTTGGCATTTATTCTTCTCTTGTGATTTCTTCGAAAAGGTTTGGGCTTATGGTTGGGGGAGGGGGAGGGGGAGGGGAAGGGGAAGGGGAAGGGGAGCGAGCTAGGGCTGAGGACTGAATATCTGGTGGGTGATTTCATTTTGACTCTTTGCATCTCAATTTTTGAAAATTCTCATTGCTGTAAGATTTCCTATTAGGTGGGCTAGCATAGTCAAATATTTGTTTTCAAAACCGATTTAGTGGTGTTGACTAAAGATGGAGTAAGCAGAAAGAATCCAATATTATTGGTAAGTGATCTCTATGGAGATATTGGATTCTATTAGCACACCTTAATGGTATGAAATATTTATTACTATGTGTGGACCTAAGGTATTATTT
>NW_024870637.1:331198-333294 GCF_013358625.1 Macadamia integrifolia
TAAAAAAAAAAAACAAAAAAAAAAACCCCAATAAGCTTTTTTGACCGAATCCTTAAATTAATCAACCGAATTATTCCGAATAATTCCCGAATCCAAATTTGCTAACTATGCTTCTGAGTGGTCAACACATGACGAATGACATAAAAAGGATGTTGGTCCTCGTCACTGAGAGTGTCATTGACTTCACCTGTTGCATGCTTTTCTCTTAAATCAACTGTGTCAGAACCAAGTTGCTCTTCGGGAATATATGGTATAGGAGAATCCTTATCAATAAAAGCAACCAAACGACTGGGACATTGAGCACTGATATGTCCAAATCCATGCCATAAGTAGCACCGAACTGTAAATTTTGAAGAATCAGAAGGCTTATCTGAACCACACCGAGGGGGTGAGTATGGGCGAGTAGGCCGTGAAGATGACATTTCAGAGACATATCGAGGTGGAGAATACGGCCGACTAGGTCGTGAAGAGGCCATAGATGTAGCACTAGCCTATGGTTTGCTAGATGACCTCTCTTGGGTAGGAGACTGTTGCCAAACGGAACTAGTACCTCGAGAAAAAGTATCTGCAAAATTTCTCCGATTGTATGAGCGTTTCAAACTTTCCTCAACCTGATATGCTACTTGTACGGCGTCTTCCATGGTAGGTAGTCGACTAGATGCAAGGGCAGCATTAAGTTGAGGGTGCAAACCATTGCGAAATTGGGCCACTAAGACTTCTTCATCCCACTCAAAGTCAGAACGAGTGGCCAAATAATAAAATCTAGCAATATACTCTTCAACGGTCAAATTCTCTTGTTTCAGCTGTGCAAACCTGAGATGCATGGTTGCTTGTAATCAGAAGGCAAGAATCGCCGATTCATGACTTCATACATTTCAGCCCAAGTAGTGACCAAACCAATGCCTCGGATTCGATTTTGTTGTTATTGCTTGATCTACCAAACTCGAGCCGTGCCTTTCAATTTGGCCTCTGCAAATAGGATCTTCCGAGCCTCAGTCAACCCGTACCATCTGAAGAATGTATCTAAACTGTGAATCCAGTCAAGGTACAATTCTGGATTATTGTCTCCATAAAAATCAAGGACATCTAGTTATGCTGCTCTTTCTGCTCCATCATCATGTCTACCAGTCCCATATGGTGGTGGAGGTGGTGGTGGTGGTGGTGGTAGTGTTACTGGCGGATCCTGTGGAGTGGTGTTGAAAGAATCCCCAGATTGAATGAGACTCTTTCCTCTATCTGCTGCCACCAAACGATCAATAGAAACTTGCATAGATTCCACCATTGTTTTTAGGGACGTGACCATGTTAGTGAGAGCATCAAATTTTGTATCAGCTTCTCCTTTAGAAGAATTCAGCTGCTGAACAACTTCACTATTGGCAATCATGGTGATGATTAACAAAATAGCACTCAAGAATATATGGTAGAATAGGAAATAACTCTTTTTTTTTTTTCTTTTGGGAAGGGCAGAAATGCAATTACTTGAGATTCAAGTAAACCACAAAGGGGTGTATCACATATGGGCAGGGGTCTAATTGTAAATAAGAAAAAAAATGAGGGATAGAAGGAGTTAATAGATAAAAGAGGGGTAATTCTGGAAAATCAGAAGAATTAAGGGAAGAAAAAAAAAACAAAAAGAAATCGTGTGGTAGAAAAAAAGGTTACTGTTGGCCGACTGAAGGGGCAGTGAGGAGGAAGGAGAAAGAGAGATCCAGGTGATCGACTGAGATCCTGTGAGGTGGCCGACTGAAATGGTGTTGGTTACGGCAAGTAGAGGCGGAAACCAAGGATTGCCGACTCCAACAATGGATCGTGACTTACATGGGGTTGTGATCAGCGATGGTGACTTCAATCAGCTGCGGGGACTTTGCAACGACGAAGGTCGACGTGCAGCGGGAGGCGAGAAACTGGGAACCAGGTATGTCTCTTCGTCTTCTCTCTCTGCTTCTACTTCTTCTTCTTTTCTAGCTTCTATCTCTCCCTCTTCTCGACTTTTCTTTCTTCTCGGTTCTTTTTTTTGGCTGCTGCCGGAAGGAACAGAGAAGGCGGAGGGCAGGGAGGTTTTGGGATTTTTTTTTTTTTTTTTTTTTTTTTTTTTT
>NW_024870637.1:333306-376372 GCF_013358625.1 Macadamia integrifolia
GGCTTTGGTTTTTTTTTTTTTTGTTCTCAGTATCGGTGGAAGCCGACACAGAGAATGGGAAGGGAAGAAGAAAGATGGGGAAGGAATAGGATCCTTCGGCCCTGATACCAAGTTGATGGGGAACTCTTAGGGATGGGAGGGGAAATCAGAGTAGAGAGGGGAAAAAACGGAGAATCACACTCAACACATTCATTCAATGATCAAATCACTCTCTAAATCTTTAATCGATTACAACCAATATATAGGAAAATAGGAACATAAAATTAGAAACTTAACTGAAATGGAAACTAGCCTAAACTAGGAAACAACTATAAAAAGGAAACCAAGCAAGGAAATAAATCCTACTCCTACGTTCAAGTCTGGAAAATAAAAGCATGAAATAAAATACTAAGTAAACTACTAATTTTATTTCCAACCCTTGTTGGACCAAAACCCTGGGCTGGACCGGTTCTTCTTGGCTCTTGGCTTCCAAAGCCGGTCATGCTGGTCCAACCAAGAAAGGGCAGTCATATCTGCATCAACTCTCCTCCTCTGAAAAGAACTCGACTTCGTCGAGTTAGGGAAAGGACCGAGGAGACCGTCTGAAGGAATACGCTGAATGAGGAACGATCCCACCATCTTCTTGAGCTTAATTTCAGGGAGATCTTTGGCAGGATGAAACTTCAGTCTTGTTGGCATGCTTGAAGGCATAGGTATTGGCATAGCCACAATGCTGTACTTTCTTATCAAACAACCAAGGTCGACCAAGAAGGATATGGGACACCTTCAGAAGGAGGACATCACATTGGACTGTATCCTTAAATCCACCAATAGAATATGTGACCAAGCACTTATCTGTGATTTTGAGATTAGTGTTGTTCACCCAAGCAACCTTGTAAGGATTAGGATGTGGTTCTGTATTCAATCCCAGCTTACGAACAACGTCTTCAGAGACAACATTAGTGCAACTGCCTCCATCAATGACCAAGGTTAGCAACTAATCATTGCACTTCACACGAGTCTGAAAAATACTACTGCGGCGCCAATCTTCATTTTCAGTGGCCTTCTGAGTGGTCAATACATGACGAATGACATAAAAAGGATGTTGGTCCTCGTCACTGAGAGTGTCATTGACTTCACCTGTTGCACGCTCTTCTCTTAAATCAACTGTGTCAGAACCAAGTTGCTCTTCGGGAATATATGGTATAGGAGAATCCTTATTAATAAAAGCAACCAAACGGCTGGGACATTGAGCACTAATATGTCCAAATCCATGGCGTGAGTAGCACCGAACTGTAAATTTTGAAGAATCAGAAGGTTTATCTGAACCACGCCGAGGGGGTGAGTATGGGCGAGTAGGCAGTAAAGATGACATTTCAGAGACATGTCGAGGGGGAGAATACGGCCAACTAGGTCGTGAAGGGGCCATAGATGTAGCACTAGCCTGTGGTTTGCTAGATGACCTCTCTTGGGTAGGAGACTATTGCCAAACGAAACTAGTACCTCGAGAAAAAGTATCTGCAAAATTTCTCCGGTTGTATGGGCGTTTCAGACTTTCCTCAACCTGATATGCTACTTGTACGGCGTCTTCCATGGTAGGTAGTCGACTAGATGCAAGGGCAGCACTAAGTTGAGGGTGCAAACCATTGCGAAATTGGGCCACTAAGACTTCTTCATCCCACTCAAAATCAGAACGAGTGGCCAAATAATAAAATCTAGCAACATACTCTTCAACGGTCAAATTCTCTAGTTTCAACTGTGCAAACCTGAGATGCATGCGTTGCTTATAATCAGAAGGCAATAATCGATGATTCATGATTTCATACATTTCAACCCAAGTAGTGACCAAACCAATGCCTCGGGTTCGGTTCTGTTGTTGTTGCTTGATCCACTAGACTCGAGCTGTGCCTTTCAGTTTGGCCTTTGCAAATAGGATCTTTCGAGCCTCAGTCAACCCGTACCATCTGAAGAATGTATCTAAGCTGTGAATCCAGTCAAGGTACAATTCTGGATTATTGTCTCCATAAAAATCAAGGACATCCAATTTTGCTGCTCTTTCTGCTCCATCATCATGTCTACCAGTCCCATATAGTGGTGGAGGTGGTGGTGGTGGTGGTGGTGGTAGTTGATGCAGTTGCACGATGGACTTAGGAAAGAAATATCTTTTGATTTGATTTTCTATTGTTTTAGAAATAATTTCTTTTTAAATTAGCTAGCTTATAATTTTAGAATAGTTTCCATTTTCAAGTAGTTTCCATTAATTGTTTGATTTTTCCTTTATATTAGTCATGTAATAGAGAATAACTCAGTTAGATTTTCAATTTTGATTTGAAATTGGATGTTTACTTGGCTGAAGCTTTGGTGGCCGTGACTCTCTTCTTTCTTCTCTTTCTATTTTCTTCTTCTACTTTTCTCTTCCTTTTCTGGTTTGTATTCTTTTCTCTGTTTCTGGGTGGTAGTTGCAGTCCCAAACAAAGGGATCGATCTCCCTCATCCTTGATCTGCTTGGACTGAGATTTTGGTGGAGGGTTCTCCTTCCCTAGGCGACCCTAGCCCTAGAATCTCGTCTCCAGAAGGTCGTTCTATCAAGAGGTTTGAGACCAAGTTCAGATCTGGTTCCCTATTACCGCCAGATTTGAGTTTCAGGGACAATACAGCTCCTCTTACTTCTTGTTTGAAGTGTTTATTTGTCGGGGTCAAGAGACCTTAAGGCTGGCAGCCTTCGTTTCGAAGTTCAGGTCAAACCAAGCTCTATCGAAGGAGTCCGATCGATCGGAGTTTTTTTATTTCTGTTCCGCTGGTTTCTGGTTCTCATGATAAGAAGAAGAAGAAACATGTTTTTTTTTTTTTTCTTCTTTTGTTTTGAAAGAGTTTATTCCCTGTTATTACATTAAAACCCCTGTCCTGAAATTTTGTTCTATTATTCCTCCCCCTCACTTTAACAATTATACATTACCCCTCCTCTTCTACTTTTATATTTCAGTTTGACCCTACTATTTATTTTCCTCTCTTAAGCTCTTAAAATTGTTTCTGAAATTACAAGAATACCCCTCAACCATTACATTGAGCTTCTTAGACATTCTGGTGGGCCCTAAGTGATCCAATCCCTGATTTTGGGAATCCGGATCCGCATCAGTAGTGTTACTGGCAGATTCTATGGAGTGGTGTTGGAAGAATCCTTAGATTGAATGGGACTCTTTCCTTTATCTGCTGCCACCAAACAATCAATAGAAACTTGCATGGATTCCACCATTGTTTTTAGGGACGTGACCATGTTAGTGAGAGCATCAAATTTTGTATCAGTTTCTCCTTTATAAGAATTCAGCTGCTGAACAACTTCACTATTGGCTACCATAGTGATGATTAACAAAATGCACTCAAGAATATATGGTAGAATAGTAAATAATTTTTTTTTTGAAGGGCAGAATTGCAATTACTTGAGATTCAAGTAAACCACAAAGGATATCAAGTGTGGGCAGGGAGCTAAATGTAAATAAGGAAAAAATGAGGGATAGAAGGAATTAATAGATAAAAGAGGGGTAATGGGGGAAAAAAAAGAGGAAGTGGAAAGAGAAATAAAAAAAAATGGGGTGGGTTTTGGATTACCGACAAAAAGGTCCTCCTGCTTAGAGACGAAACCAGCAATGGGAGTTCTTGTAATCGACCCAAGGGAATCGACGAAGGAGGAGGGAGACGTTGCGACTCCGATGAAGGGATGGGTGACTCGTGACGGCTTCAACTCACGTATGTCGCTGCCTCTCTCTTCTCATCTCGTCTTCTTCTTCTTCTGCTATTCTTCCGTTCTTCTTCTTCGTCGACTCTCTCTTCTTGCTGTTGCTTTTCTTTTTTTTTTTTTTCTTTTACTGCTATCGGAGAACAGAGGAGGCGGTAGAAAAGGGGCTCGATTCTTCTCTGGACAGAATTGGTTTTTTTTTTTTTTTTTTTTTTTTTGTTCTTAGTATCTGTGGAAGCAGACACAGAGAATGGGAAGGGAAGAAGAAAGATGGGGAAGGAATAGGATCCTTCGCCTCTGATACCAAGTTGATGGAGAACCTTTAGGGAAGAAAGGGAAATCAGAGTAGAGAGAGGGAAAAGGAAAATCACACTCAACACATTCATTCAAAAATCAAAATCACTCTCTAAATCTTCAATCGAGTACAGTCAATATATAGGAAAATAGGAACATGAAATTAAAAACTTAACTGAAATAGAAACTAGCATAAACTAGGAAACAACTATAAAAAGGAAACCAAAGCAAGGAAGTAAATCCTACTCCTACGTTCAAGTCTGGAAAATAAAAGCATGAAATAAAATACTAAGTAAACTACTAATTTTATTTCCAACCCTTGTTGGACCAAAACCCTGGGCTGAACCGGTTCTTCTTGGCTCTTGGCTTCCAAAGCCGATCATGCTGGTCCAACCAAGAAAGGGCAGTCGTATCTGCATCACATTGTTATTTTGGTTTAGTATGCAATTAGGTTTTGGGATTATAATTGGTGAATGAGTCCTACAGTCAATGTTTTGAGTAGCACAAGGCTCCAGATGTAAACACACCCTTACAAAAGTATGCATTTCATCATAAGTTAATAAATAAGTATAGTACAATTGTTGTACCCAAATTCATTCAAAGATTTGTTTTTTTCTTTTTTTTTCCATGTCTCAGGAGTCATTGCCCGCTAAGAATTTATTCTACTAAGTTATTTCTGTCTCTCCTCAGCACACAATTTTCTCTAATATCATTTTTTAATTTTCAGCTGTTCCCTCAAAAGCTTATGATAAGCCATCATCGAACTTCAACGTCACAAACTTTAATCGCACAACCCATTCGTTTCATTTTTCATCAATCATCCCCATATAGCAATAGGCCACCTTCAATTACAACCGTGCTCAGATTCATTAAATCTGCACCAATGCCCGATAGACACTTGTTAGTAGACTTACGTATGGGAAGTTGAAAGTTTTTATACTTAGATAAATGCTATATTCCTTCCTAGTAAAGCATCACATGTCACAGGGTAAAGGCTGCCTTCAATCATCATTTTCAAGTTCCAAGAAGATAACGGGACAACAGGACAAGAACAAATGCAATCCTGCAAATCTTTGACATTCCAATGTTCACTTCATCTACAACAGAACAATAACATAATCCACTGCAACAATTTTAACAGGAAAAGTGGAAGCAACTGTTACTCAGACCATATGCTCTCGGGTTGAAAGTTGAAAGAATTTCACACTCAAATCTGAATGGCTCATAAAAAAATTACTACACTTAAAATATCATTTCAATCAGTGTAAGATGGTATAAAAGAAGGTGAATATGATTTAGTAACAACAAATTACTTAAAGAAGAAATTCATCCAGCTAAGTACCTATCATTTGCAAGATTCCAAGCCTCCTGCCTCAGCTCTGCTGGTGTTTCGAGTGTGGCAAGGTAGTTCGATATGAACTTATGAGGATGTTCGACATGACAGATGAAACCCATCTCTTTCAATAAGTGCCTCTCTGTTCTGTTCAAGTCCATCTTCAACTCTGAATATTTCTGTAACGAAAAATAAAAGAAAATTCCATAGACAACAATTAATCACTATAAAAAGAAGCTACATCAGAATTCCATTAGTGCAAGTGCTACTTGCACCAGCAAACCTAACCAACTTCTGCATAAAAGGGATCATCTGAGCCTTGTCATTAGTACTGGATGGACAGCGGGAAGAAAATCCCAACAGAAGCTCTAAAAAATCACTCAACAATACCATATAAAATAATCAGAAGTTGGTTAGGATTAAGGAAATAAAAAATAAAAAATAAAAGAACCCAAAGTATCCACGTGAATGTTTCAGTTTAACCTTGGAAAAGACATCCAAATGCTCTATAGGTAAATTCTCCCTCCGACATTCCATCCTATGGAATACCATGAGAACATGCTTTGCTTTCCTGGGGCTTTCCTCCAGCTTTGAGGCAAGCCAAACACAACTAGCAGCGACCCTCTGCAAAAAAATTAGATCCAAATGTAAACAGAGTCAGTGTAGAAATAAGATCTTCAAAACCAGATAATGATTGCATTGGGTTTAAAAAATTTATCGTTAAAAACAAAAGAGATTCTATCACATGGGGGGAAAATAATAATTTGGGGAGGGAGAAGGGTTGTAGGGGCCGGGACCTTCACATTAAAGCGAGCAAATGACTTCTTGCAGTAGAAACGATGGAATAGAACTTGGGCCGTTGCCATTACTGCCTGAGGTCTGTCAAAATAAGATTAAGAAAACCGAATATGACGATAAAAAGGAAAATCAATTAAAACAAAAAATTTACAGAGAGAGCAGGATTCACCAAGTGAATATAAAAAAAAAGGATACAATCTGAGCAAAATGCCGCTTTCCTGAATGAGATCACATCCATAAATTCTAAGTGTTGTTTCTGTAGCTTCATCAATTTCATCTTTTCTAGATGGTGAGTTTTTTAACTGCTCATCCGTCAGGTAGAATGTATCAATTGCCGTGTAAATCATTATGAACAACTGCAAAACAAGTTTCAGATAAGGGTAAAGGGTACACCCATGAAGCCAAAAGCATTGCAGACAATCCATGATTACAATCAGACCATCTAATCGACTAGCTTAAGCCAATGCCTTTTAACTAAGTGCAAATTATCTTCTTTTAGTTTCTCTCTTTTTAATCCGTGCTGCAATTGAAGCTCAGATAAATGAAAATTCCACTTAATACTTCATCAAACGAGTGGAAATCAAGTCATAAGTGGTAACTGATCAAACCCTAGCTGAACCTATTGTTGAATTTTGAAGGAATCGAATAATATAGGAATCTAATAAACCCAATCGAAAGTAGATGGATAGAAGAATGAAGAAGATGGTATCAACTGACCTACGCAGATTTGCTACTTTTAACGTGGATGATCTCTCGACGTTCTGTGGAACGAAGACCCAAAAGCAGTTCCTGTTCGTCCGACGTTGGAAGGGCGAAGGAACTCGAAGACACGAAAAGGATTTCAAAATTAGACGCTTGAGTATTTTCAGTCTCTATTTAAATATCAAAATTACATGATTACCCTTTTCTTTTTTCTCTCTTTCCAGAGTTTTTTAACAAAAAATATTTATGCTAAAAATTGGTTTGAAATTACAAAATTACCACCTCAAAGTTTCAGTAAATAAAAATATCCAAAATCATGTTTGAATTTACAGAAATATCTAAAACAATAGATCTCTTCCGTCTTCAATAAATAATCTATTATTTTGTTAACTGAAACTTTGAGTGATAGTTTTGTAAACTTAAATCAGATTTTAGATATTTTCATTAATCAAAAGAAAAAAAATTCAAAAGCAGATAATCATGTAATTTCTTATTAAATTTCGATTTCAAACTCATGACTATTGTTGAAAAGGTGTACATAGCAGGGCTCGATTGTAATATGACTATGGTTAGAGAGTTTTGTGGAGAATAATGATTCTATAAACGACCCCTTATAGGAAATGTTTATCTGATCTCTGTAGTCAACCCTATTTAGTTGAAATAAGGTTATGATTGTTGTTGTATCAATGGTATCCATCAATTATTTTTTTATTTTTCGTTTATAAAGTGATAAATGAGTCAAGAGAATAAGTAGATTGCTATTGCTTTATAAGTAAACTAGTGTCATTACAACATAGGTCTACCAATCCACAAAATTACAACTCTATTCCATTTTCTCACATGGTAAATATTGGTGCTAAACTGGATAGGATTCCTCTCCATAAAATCATGGACCATAGAGTGATCTTCCCAGTTGGGGTGACCTCGAGACGTACGCTCGGATCCTCCCAACCGTGGAATCACTTTATAGTGTACGAGCTCTAAGAATAGGCTCCACTAGGGGTGTCAACGGTCCGGTTTGGTGCGGTTTCGATCTTGTTCCACCGGTTTCGGTGTGACTTTGGAACTGACCAAAATCGACCCATTAAGGATTTATCGGTTTCGGTCCGGTGTCGGCTTCGGTGCGGTTTGGGTTTGGGTTGGTACCGGTTTGGATTTATCAGGTTCATTTCGGTTTGGATCGGTTTTTTAAACCGGTATGGAGCCATTAGAAAACAACCAAATGTTGAACTGTTGAACTTCGGTTTCTTAAATTGATTTGTAACCGGGTTGGTTTTGGTTTTTGGTCTAGTTTGGATTCGACTTTCCATACAAATGTATACAAAATTATGCAAATTTTGATTTTTTTTAATGAATTTTGGAGTGTTTCAATTTCTTACGGGTTTGGTTTTGGTTTCGGTATGGGTTTTGAGCCGGTTTCGGTTTGATTTCGGGTTCATCCGGTTTTGGTGTGACTTTGGAACTGACCAAAACCGACCCATTAAGGATTTATCGGTTTCGATCCGGTGTCGGCTTCGGTGCGGTTTGGGTTTGGGTTGGTACCGGTTTGGATTTGTCAGGTTCATTTCGGTTTGGATCGGTTTTTTAAACCGGTATGGAGCCATTAGAAAACAACCAAATGTTGAACTGTTGAACTTCGGTTTCTTAAATCGATTTGTAACCGGGTTGGTTTTGGTTTTTGGTCTAGTTTGGATTCGACTTTCCATACAAATATATACAAAATTATGCAAATTTTGATTTTTTTAATGAATTTTGGAGTGTTTCGGTTTCTTACGGGTTTGGTTTTGGTTTCGGTATGGGTTTTGAGCCGGTTTCGGTTTGATTTCGGGTTCATCCGGTTTTCGATGCTATTCGGTTTGGTTTTGGGGTTGCAATACTCGAAACCGAACCGAACCAATGAAGCTTCGATTCGGTTCGATCCGTGTTGTCATCGGTTCGATCTGGCCGATTTTACCGGTTCGGTTTAGGAATTGACACCCCTAGGCTCCACCTTGTTTTGGTTTGTTTCCAACTTAAAGTTCAGTGAAAACCATCCCAAACTAAGATTCGTAGATCAATGTTACAGTAGGATTAGGAAATCTCGGGTGAATCTCAGTGACGTCTGATTAGAATCAACTCAACACCTCTTCAGGACGTAACAACCGTTTATTTATCTCGAGTACATTCTGATACCAATCTGACGGTCATAATGCGTCACATCATGCGTGTCTATCTCATCTCCTCGTGCTCGTGCTCGTGCTCGTCCTCGGTACCTTTTTCTTGCTTGCAGAGGCCGCCACATTATATAGAGAACTAGGAAACCGAGAAGTCCCAATCCCAAAAACTTCTCTTTGCCCTGTATCGTCGTCTCCATTCTTCCTCCGATTCACTTCCCCTCCTTCCATTACAGTAGAAAACGAAGCAGAGATTCAAGGGTTTTCATATGCTACAAGTAAGTTCATATTCACTTTGTTGCTAAATCAGTTCAACTGATCAGTTAAGAGCTTAATAACTGTATAGTTTTTCTCCAGATTTAGCGGTTCCTCTGACAAATTAAGCAAAGATGATGATGATCAGAGTTCGTAGCAGAGACGGCTTAGAGCGAGTGACAGTTGATAACCCTCACATCACGGTCTCGGAGCTCAAAGCCCTAATCGAGAACCAGTTGAGAGTCCCTATATCTAATCAAACCCTTTCGATAAACCAGAACTTGCTTCTTGCCAAAACCCTAGATGATATGGTTCGCTTTACAGACATGTCGAATCCCCAGACTCTCGTTTCTTCGTTGGGAATTTCCCATGGTTCGATGATTTATTTGGCTTATGAGGGTGAAAGAACGGTCGCTGGACCAGCCGTCAAGCCGTCTGCATCGTTTGGGAGGAAGATGACCATGGATGATCTAATTGCTAAGCAGATGAGGGTTAGCCGACAGGAGAATCCGCACTGTGAATCGGTGTCGTTCGATCGAGATGCAGCCAATGCGTTCCAGCATTATGTGAATGAGTCGCTAGCCTTTGCTGTTAAGCGTGGCGGATTCATGTATGGAACGGTGTCGGAGGACGGGAAGGTTGAGGTGGATTTCATCTATGAGCCTCCACAGCAGGGCACGGAAGAGAATTTGATCCTGTTGAGGGACCCTGACGAAGAAAACCGAGTAGAGGCAATTGCATTGGGGTTGGGAATGAGGAAGGTAGGCTTTATATTCACGCAGACGATCGGGCAGAATAAGAAGGATTATACGTTGTCAAATTCGGAAATTCTCCAGGCTGCTGAACTTCAGGGCGAGAATGATCTTAAGGAGTGGGTCACGGCGGTGGTTAAACTAGAAGTCAACGAGGATGGTGGTGCAGATGTTCACTTTGAAGCTTTTCAGATGAGTGATATGTGTGTGAGATTGTTTAAGGAAAGTTGGTTCGAGACTGATATCCTAGCAGATGCAGACCCGAAGCTATCTCGGATGAAGAAAGATGTAGTTGTGGGTGTGAAGGATACCAAGGAAGTTGACAACGATTTCTTCTTGGTGGTGGTTAAGATATTGGATCACCAGGTACGTTTCAACTGACTGATTTCGTTCATTTTTCCATGTATTCTTTTGCTCTATCTGATGATCAATGAATATATATCACGTTGAAAATCGAACAACAACTAATCTTTATTCTACAACCAACTCCATGTTAGGTGTTAACCTTCAGAATTCTTAGGAAATGGCTGGCCCCATTTGTGGTCTGGCATTGAGATAGGCAACTATCTATATCTATTAATTATCTCTTGACAACAAGGAGAAAACCATCTTAAATCAAAATACCAGAGAAATCCAGGATATTCTTAGCATTAACTTGACAGGACCGCTGATTTTCAACTGAGCCTATAACTATCAAAAATAAGAAAGGGGGAGGGGGATGCCAACTGCCTAGTTAAGCATATTTCAGAATGAGTAGAGCTCCCTAGCTGTGGTAGGGCTTGCCACCACACCACATATTATGCTTTTCTATATTCTGCTTAGCTGTTCCTGAAACTTTTTCCTAGTTGATGATGTTATGGTTGTAACTGCTAAAGCAATCGATGCATCTGATTTTATCTTCATATGGTGCTTCCACTTTTTATTTGTTCAGTTTCGTTTATGCATCTAGATCTTTATGTATTTATTTGTTTGCCTACAAAACAGCTTGCATTTGTTCTCTCTCTCTCTCTCTGTCTCTCTCTCTCTCTCTCTCTCTCTCCGCCCCTAATCCATCCAATCTCCAGAAGTGTCCTGTCATTATCCAATTTGAAATCTTATACTTTAAGATGTCTTTTTGTTTTGGAAACTTAACTTATGGACACTTTTGCTTTTATTTCTTGTCCATGCTTTGGGGAGGGGGGCTTAATGGATGTGTTGATATAAGATTTGGGATCACAGGAAAACCTGTTGCATAACTCTGCAAGACATTATTATCATATAAATGATAGGTCAAAGAAGAAAAACTAACCAATCGGCAATAATTTTTATTACATATTAAATACATACAAAAAAGGTAGCAATCAGGTAAACTGGCTAGGTATATAGATCCCTAAAGGGAAGAGATCGGGGAGCGAAATGCTGGCTCGAATGCTACTTATTCTATGGAAAGTTGGTTAATCCGCTCCTTCTCAATTCAACATCTTTCCCGCTCTAGAGCAGTAAGCAGTTGAGCAGGTCAGCCACCTCACTTTCTGCAAGAGATCGAGGGACAGGTTCCCTCGAGCCTCCTTAAGGGACTGACTTCAGTTGTGTTCCACACTGTAGATGCTAGATGTTTGTGATAACACCTGTTTCACAAACCTTTGCAGCTTAGGAACATGACCGTGATAAAATTCTCACCATATGACTGTACAGTTCAATTGCAAAAACCTCATAAACCTGAATTTCTTTTTTCCTGAGAGGAAGCAGGCCTGTGTTTCCCCAGGGGTAGGCCATTGGTGGCAGAAAAAGAACTTGGGTGGGCTGTGGCACGGTTCACGTTATCTTGTCTTGGGAATTTCTCATTCTCTTATAAAAGCTTGCATCCACGCCGGGTTAGCTTAACTTGGTTTTTAAAATACCTATATTAAGGAACATCTACCAAAACTAAGTTTTTAAAACTTGGGTCGGTCTTGATCGATACCGATCAGGATCGCCTTGGATCAGATCGTATCAGACGAATTTACCACTGCTTTTTAGTTGATAAAAAAAAAGGAATTTTATTATCTTTTTACCCTTAGTCCGTACAAGTGGTTTGGTATCGGATCGGTCAAGACTTGGGATTGATCTCAACGATACCAATCCGATCCGGGCAATTTCGACCAATCTAATCTGAGTTTTAACACCATGACCAGAAACAGGTGGGTATATCAATTCAAACAAAAAATAGGTGCAACACAAATTTTCAGTTTTCATGTGAGACTTTGGGTATTGCTTAAAATTAAATGAGTGGCTGAACATAAATGACATCTATGGATATAATAAGCATCACAATGAACTTGTAGTAAGTGCAGAATCAAACTATAAGACAAACTCCTACTAGAAAGCTGTATGTGCTAGTGGATTTGGGAAAGCCCCAAATACTTGACTTCGAGTGCAGGCAGCATATGCACACATCTCACCTATCTTTTGGATCAACATATATATCCCTAAACCCAGGTTAAGTAAGAATCACTCTACTCTGCTGCCAATCAGTTGAACATTGGGCATATTGAGTTGAATGTGTTCAAGGCTTCTATACTTGCTTTCCTATGTTTGTGCTTTGATTGAGAAATGTCTTTACAGTTGTGCTGATGCCTTCCACCATGGGAATTAAGTAATCGAGATGATTAGGTTAATAGTTTAGAAAATTTGAGGTTATTTAGATATGGGTTAAAAGCTCTAGATGTAGTTTTTCATGCTGCTTGTTTTGTGAATCAATAAATGAAAAAGTGGCCAATTCTCCTTGGAGTTTTTTATTTCACCTACTGTTGTGCGATACATATGCCATTTTCTTTATAGAGGCATGAGAAAAAAGAGTCTGGGATGACCTCTGGAAGTTAACATACAGATACATACTCTGACACACTGAATGGTCACTCTTTCAGTTAATGTATATTGTGTTGTTTCCTTCTATGTGCGAAATCCTACTCGTTAACTCATTTCCGACCATAGTGAAGGAAAGGAGTAACATATGTCAACCTCATGAGGATAGTATGAATTAGGATGGAGTATAGTTCTGTACTTAAAATCTAATGTCATCATGATTGAGGTGAAGCACTGCATCCAAACTGTGTTGTTTTTCACTACATTTCTTCAACAAAAAGGAGATTGTTTCTGTATATAATCTCTTAATAATGTAGAGTTGTAGACAAGCCACGTCTGACATCACTTGTCTAACAATTTGTTTATTGTTGCTCTTATGTGACATGGAGGTGCCAATTGCAGGTGTTTTCCACCCTCCCCTTCCTTCTCTCTCTCTCTCTTTTTTTTTTTTTTTGGGGGGGGGGGTTTGGGGGTGTATGGGGGGAATGGGGTGGGATAAGTCAGTTATTTGTTTTTTCTCTCGCTTCAAAATTTTAGAAGGGAAAAAGGATTGCCGCAACGCCAGTGTGCAGATTCCTACGCATGGCCTCTCATATTCCACCCATGGACCACTCTTTTTCCTCATTAACACCCCCTACTGGATGATTTTATTTTCCACCTCCTCATCAGTGGGAAACTGTACTCCGGTGTTGTAGTGATCCCTCTCCCATTTTAAAATTAGTAACTAATGTTGAAAAATTCTAGTAATGTTTTTTATGAAACTTCCTGGATTTTGTTCAGCTGCAGAAGATTAATCTCTTCCCCCTCCCCCCCCTGAAACTTGTAAAAATATGACCTTTTTCTTAAATCAAAACTGTAGGATTTCTGTCCAAACTTTTGAAGTCCCCTCCCCTCTACCATAACACCCCCACCCACATTATGTATTTTAGGAATTTTAATCTGACTTCCTTAATAATTATGAAAACGTCAAGCAATGTTCATAATTTTAGTCACAGAAGTGGTCTTTTTATGATGTCTATCAACTATAAGCATCTCCCAAACGCATATGCGTCACCCATGGAAGCTCATTCGGATTGAGTCAAAATGTCCCAATTCATTGGCACAAGTCCTCAATCCGAAAAAAGGCTCCACTAGTAAACAAATATGCATGTATTCTTAAAAGACCTCAGTGACAAAAGGAGATTAATACACCACATAGCCTCAATTATCAGAAGTAGGTAAATAAACCATGTGTGCACACATGATAAACAATTTGCCATAACAAAATGATGCTTAAATATTCTTAAGAATAAAACAAGATATTTGTGTTTGGAAACTTATGTGGATGTTTCCTTTTTTTTTTTTTTTTTTTTTGTGGGAACACCTGTGGATGTTTATTGTTTGTTCCAGATTTTAATAATGGATGAATTATAACGTAACTATGCATCATTATGTATGTATATAGTCATATTTCAAGTAATTTAGATAATGCTATTGTTAAGTTATGGATGCGCAGCAGTAATGGCGAGTGATAATAGCCCCATATGTACAGTTGAATAAATATTCATCTAGTTTGGAGGAAGAGCAATGTACTTCCTAGATTCAGTTTTTTCTTGCACAAATAGAAAAGAAATAAGTTGGTGGCATTGCACTAGTTGCTTGAGATATTGTTTTTTTTTTTTTTCAAATTTAGGATTACTTATGTGGTGTTCCTTATATGAATTTTTATGCTAATGCAGGGGCCACTTTCATCAACCTTCCCAATTGAGAACAGGAATACCCCAGTAACAATGAGGGCCCTAAAGAATCACCTGGATCGGACAAAGAGCCTCTCATTTGTGAAGCGAATTTCCGATTTTCACTTGCTGCTTTTACTGGCCAGGTTTTTAGACATAAATGCTGATGTTCCTGCATTGGCTGGATGTGTACAGGCACAGGCAACCGTTCCAGAAGGATACCAGCTTATAATCGAGTCCATGGCCAGTGCTTCTTGATGGTGATTACATGTTTTCTTGAAGAATATGTTGGCCCAATGAAGCAGCCTCCATTAGCTTCTGGCAAACATGCATGCCATGAAAATGGCAGTTTGCCTCTTACATTTCCTTATGATTAGTCAAACCAAGGGTTCTATTGTATAAGTTTGTCAGGACATTGATGTTTATAAAAATATTTGTGTTTACTGTCATTAAACCTTTCAATGTTAGCTTTGGTTACTCAAGTCACAAGATTCAAAAAGGCATTGAGGAGCTATGATTACTTGAATTAAAAAGGCTGTGATTGGTTTATACATGGAATGAAATTATTTCCTTCATGACTTTGAAAGTCTCCTTCTGGTTGGATATAAAATGTTGTAAAGTTACATTATAACAAAACTAAATAAAATGGAAAATTTTCTTATCATTACCAACAATGATTGTG
This sequence comes from Macadamia integrifolia, assembly GCF_013358625.1. Classification (NCBI taxonomy): domain Eukaryota; kingdom Viridiplantae; phylum Streptophyta; class Magnoliopsida; order Proteales; family Proteaceae; genus Macadamia; species Macadamia integrifolia. Next base: position 348,526 of record NW_024870637.1, read on the forward strand.
TATACTTCTTCAATCAAATCATTCAGGATGTGTTTGCATTTCACATGGAATGGAGTCATCTCATCTTTGACTTTTCTTGGATGCATTAACTTCTAGCCTTAACATTGATTTATGTTGAGGTATGCTAGTTGGTTAATGTTGAGTACAAAGGTCATATGGGTTTCTGTGAAATGAAACCATTTCTATATTCCATTCATGTTTTTTGGTCAGTGGATGGAAATCAGTCATTTTTTTGTTGATTATACTTGTCCAAGTGAAATTATCATTTGGTAGATCCCAAAGCTCATTCAAATCCACCATACAATTGCTAACCATTAGCCAAACTTGAACCTTTTCATTTCTCCGTCCAGCTTAGTTGCTTTTTTTCCACCATTTCCCTTTTGGATTAAATCAAGAAGCTTTGAATTCAGCTAAATCTTCTTTATTGCTAAAACTTCCCTTTTTCTTCAGACAATCAGTGTACACTGTAATTCCATTTTCTATATTTGGTGGGTGATCACCAAATGACCTCCAGGGCCTCTCTGGTTAATCCGAGTGTGTCGAATACAGTTGCAGCGATATGAGATGGTGTGAGGCCAGCTTCAGCCATCTGATCAGATGGTGATCCATGCTCAATGTACCGATCGGGCAGAACTAGCGGTCTCCACTGTACCACCCAAAAAAAATGCAGATCACAAAGTAAGTATTCCTGATTCCTGCAGATTTCCACACCCTCTTACAGAACTACTAATGCCCATTGTATCCAATTCTAAATCATATAGAATCATACCTTTGTTCCTCCGTCAAGAAATCCATTGAGGGCTAAGAACTGAGCAACATGAGACCCAAACCCTCCAATTGATCCTTCCTCCACTGTGATCAGAATTTCATGAGATTTAGCCAGGTTTTGAATGAGGGCACAATCAAGTGGCTTGCAGAAGCGTGCATCTGCAACTGTCAACCGTAAGCCATGACGTTCCAGTAAAGACGCTGCAGCTAAACAGCTTTGAACCGCTGTTCCATAGCCCAAAAGTGCCACTCTCTCACCCTCAATCAAAATTCGGCCCTTGCCAACCTGTTGGGGAAATAAACCAGAAATTTGTGTTTATATCAGGGTGTTTGTGAGACAACTTCCTAATGAGGAAAGAAATTATGGGTTGCTGCAAGATTACCTCCAGAGGGGTACCCTTGTTCCCCGGTGGCAGCTGAACACCAATTCCGTTTCCTCTTGGATATCGGAAGCAACTGGGTCGATCATCTATGGCAGCAGCAGTTGCAACCATATGGAGAAGCTCTGCCTCGTCTGAAGGAGCCATCACCACCATGTTTGGAAGGCATGCCATGTAAGTTACATCAAATGAACCTGAATGTGTTGGCCCATCGGCACCAACCAACCCGGCTCGGTCCATTGCAAACCTCACTGGCAATTTCTGCAAGTCCACATCATGAATCACCTGCAGTATGGAAAATGCTTTCAGCCTTGCCATATTTACTGTCAAAAGATGAACATTACTATGCTAATCAAAAAATGGAATCACTGAATTTACTTGATCATATGCTTTCTGCATGAAGGATGAGTAGATAGCACAGAATGGTTTAAGGTCTTCACAGGCTAGGCCTGCAGCAAAAGTGACCGCATGCTGTTCTGCTATGCCAACATCAAAGCATCTCGTTGGGAAGTGGCGGAGGAATAGATTCAGGCCTGTCCCTCCTCCCATTGCAGCATGTATAGCAACAATGTCTCTGTCCACCTCTGCTTCTGCAATTAAAGCCTCCGCAAAATATGTGGTGTAAGATTTAGTAGGAACAGGAGCTTTGAACTGCTTTCCAGTTGCTGGATCAAACTTAGTAACACCTGCAAAAGACAACCAATTAATTGATATATTGTTCTTTTTGTTTTCCTTAATACCCAGTAACCCAAATGGGGCTACTTCATTGCTCAAATTATGATTCTGTGTTTACCATGGTACTTATCCGCAGCTTTCTCTGCGTATGGATATCCTCGACCTTTGTGAGTCACAACATGGATGAGTACAGGACCTGTTGATTGAGTTCTCTTAACTTCTCCAAGAATGGACACAAGATCATCTATGTTGTGGCCATCAACAGGCCCAATATAATAGAGACCAAGCTCCTCGAAGAGTGATGAACTGGATCCACTGATCATCCCACGGGCATTTTCATCAACTTTTGCTGCTAGTGCATGCATTGGCCTACCAATCTGCTTTGTAACTCCCTGCAACAGTCATAGTTATGGAAGAAAACCAGCCACAATTTAGTGTTTCAAGAATCAATCACTAATTGGTTTTATCTGATTGGCGTAAAGTTAGTACCTTGGCAGCTTCCCTTAGTTGTCTAAAGGGCCTACTGGACTGCAACCTACTGAGTGCACTGCTCAAAGCTCCTACAGGTGGTATAGGGCCATCAAGAGAAGCAGTTGGTAGGGAAACCTGTTTGTTGTCATTGAGGATCACAATCATGTCTGAGTCTAGGTACCCAGCATTGTTCATGGCTTCATAAGCTTGGCCTGCAGTCATGGCACCATCCCCTATAACTGCAACTACATGGTTCTTTCCCCCCTTCAGATCCCTTGCAACAGCCATCCCTATTTCACCAAAACAAATTGCCATCAGAAATCTTTATAGACTCAAGAGGGAGATATACAAGGATAAAGAGATACCCAAGGCAGCAGAGATACTGGTTGAACTGTGACCAACACCGAAGCAATCATATTCGCTCTCGGAGCGTTTGGTGAATCCCGATAGCCCATCTGTCTGACGTATAGTTTGCATCTTACCTTTCCTCCCAGTCAGGATTTTGTGTGGATAAGTCTGTATGATCAAAACAGTGGAGTAAACTAAGTGGGATAGAGTAGAGAAGAAGAAGAAGAGCCTTGAGAGGTACCTGGTGACCCACATCCCATAGTATCTTATCCTGGGGAGCATCAAAGACGTAATGGAGAGCCACTGTAAGCTCAACCACTCCAAGGTTTGAACCCAGGTGACCTCCGGTGGCAGAAACGTCGAAGATGACACTGGAACGTAGCTCATCAGCGAGTTGTTCAAGTTCCTGAATCAACAGTTAGTCCAAATATATAGAGTAAAAAGCTCCTTTCAATTCACTTTCTCTACCTTAATTGATAGATTTTTCATGTCGATTGGAAAATCAATAGTGTCCAAAAGAGGAGTTGGTGGTCTCTCTGAGTGATACTCTCCTTTCTCTGATAGTGATGCACATACACCACCCCACCTTTTCTTGGCCTGCACCAAATCATATCAAAACTACTAATTTCTATCATTTTTAATGCTGATCATAAAATTGAGACCTTTGAAAGTAACTGAGAACTAAAATATATTGGTGGGTCTTCCTTATTTTTAAACCATCTGATACATGAGACAACTAGAGACATCAGAAGAAACATTCAAAATTAAACGAAAGTGACAAATACCCAAAATTCTGAATTCCTTCCATATTCTCCATTCAACAATGTGGTTTGGTTGGCTAGCATTCTAATTACTGTAGAGATATAGATAAAGAGATTTCCGACCTGGGTAAGCCTGTTCTGATTTGGGTTCTGCAGATCTGCTCCCCTGAACAGATGATAAGAGCTAGAAGTGGGTCTGAGGGGATCTGTAGCTAATTCTCTAAGTAGATGACCAGGGAAGGAAAACGATGACAGAGCCATTGGAAATCTAATAGCCTCAATTGCAATTGAACTAGCAAGACCCAACACAGGAACACCAACAAGAAGAACCAATGAAGAGTTGAAAGTTTCAGATTTCTTGGTGGAGAAGAGGAAATGGGTCTCTCTAGTTCTTTGCTCAGAGAGAGAGAGAGAGAGAGAGAGAGAGAGAGAGAGAGAGAGTGAGAGGGAGAGTGGTTGATATGAATCACCAGAGTGATGATGAGAGGTAGAGAGTTGGCTTTCTGAAGGGCTTAATTTATAATGGCTTCCCTCCCACCATAGTTGGACCATTGGAGTTGCAGAAAAACGGAAGCTCTTCCCCCATTGGACCACGTCATTGGATACAACAAAATGGTGGGTTTGTTAATGAGAAAAATTTGATCTTTAATAACTTTTCCAAGGAGAATGTTGTCATATCATATGATTTAAGGTTCATATATGTAAAAAAAAAAATGTCATAACTGTTTGAACTCCTCAATGAAAATTGTTGGAGACAATGTAATGAGGACATCAAAGTGTACAGGCCCAAGAAGAAGAAAAAGCAGTCATCTTTGTGGCTGGAAGAATAGAAAGAAAAAGATCTTGTGGGCCCCAAGCTTGATATTTTAGAAGATCTTGTGGGCCCCACGATCGATCCAGAATTTAGAAGATCTTACAAGATTTTAGAAGATTTTGTGGATTCCACCAAATCTTATTTGATTCTAGTACTTTGCTTTAAATCTAGTGATATTTGATTGTCTTACACAATTAGGAAACTAAGATTTCTTTATATTGATCTATTATGTAGTTTTTTATTTCATGCAATTGAGTTTCTAAGTATCTTTTTATTTTTTGAAGTTTATTCTATTTAAGTGTAAGGCCATTAGTCATTGTTTATTTTCAATTAATGAAGAATATTGAAGGCAAAACAGCCCCAAATCCCTCCCCACGATTTCTCTTTCTCTCCTCTCTCCCTCTTCTCAGCTCTCACTCTCGGCCTCACTGTTTTACGCCATCCCTCTCTCTCTCGGTTCTCTCTTCTCTCTCCACTCTTCTCTCTTCTCTCTTGTCGCCTCCCTCTCTTTTTCCATTCTTTTTCTGCTGTTGTTTTCTATTCTTTGAGGACTGAACTGCTACTGCTCTATATTTTCTTTTAATGTTGGACTGTTGTGGCTGATCTCCTTTCAATGAATGGGTGACTGTTGGCTGTACCTGCTGTCCGTGAGTTGCTAAGAGCCCCAACATCATTCTCCAAATTACATCGACAATACTGAGGATCTCTACACAACCATCTGGACTTGTCTTCATCAACTAAAGGTGGACTGCATCTCTTTATTTTTGGAGGACCTTGATTTCTTCTCTTCTCCTCAGATCTGGACAGCAGCATGGTAAAACATTAAACTAAACCCTCCCTACCTCCATCAATCCCTATTATATATTGCAACCCATTAACATTGAAACCAGCCTTTGCCCTTTGTTTATGCCTATTTTTACCCGTTGTTTTAAATCGTTTCATCATTGTTATATTTCCAAAAGAAACCCTGCTGATTTTCTATTTTAGTTGGTTGCTAGAGGACATTGATTGTTTGCATATCTAGTTTGGGTGCTGTTAAGTTTGTCTCGAATTCTTGACCCATTTTGAAGATTGACCCGATCCGACATATTTTGGTGGCGACCTGAATGGGAATTTTTCTGAGATCTGTGATGGAAGCAGAGGGGTATCGGCCCAAGCCCGAAGCCCATCATTGATCTCGTATGGGGGTGTGGGGGCGTAGCCCCCGCGGTATGGTTAGATTGGATTGACCACGACCCGATGGGTCGACCCATGATTTTGGAGTATATATAATGTACTGTTGCTTGTTGAAAAAGTCATTGTATTCTAGGGTTTTCACGCAGCTAGGGTTTCAGGGCGAGTTTTTCCTCGTCGCTGCTAGGGTGTAATCTCTCTTCTGCATAGTGAATCATCTTCTTCTTCGCCCGAGGACGTAGCACACCACCCTGGTGTGTGAACCTTGTTAAATCTCTGTGTCGACGGATCTATTGTCTCTTTATTATTCGTGTTTCTTGGTGTTTGATCTAACAGGTGCCTAGATTGATTTGTGCTGAACCTAACACTCGTATGTCGTTTGTTCCCTTCCCCATGTCCCCACTTGAAACTTAAGTAAGAATTTACGTATTTTTTCGTCTAGATTATTATTGCTTTTGGCTACTTTGTTTATTAGTCTCGTTTTATCCTGTATGCTTAATCTTGTTTGTTGAGCTTCTTTTTGTCCTCTATACCTAAGCCCCTTGAGTTGACCCTACCTAGTTAGTTAATCTTGTAGAAGACCTAGTCACCTAGGAACCCCCTACATCACAGTGTATGCAAACATTGCAAAGGTACAAAATTTCCTCTACATTGGATATTACAGTGTAATCCAACTAATAGTCAGAAAACTAGAGTCCATCTTCCCTTTCAGTACAAAAATCCATTAACCTTTTTTTTTTTTTTGTGGGGTGGGTGTGGTGGTGTTTGTGGGGAGGGGTTTGGGGGAGTGGGGAAGGGCAACTTTGAAAATATATAATTGTATTGACTTATTTCTTTGGTATTAATTTTTCTATTTAATTAAAAGAATAATTACATTCTATAGAGAGAGAGAGAGGAAACTATGGAAGAGAGAGAGAGAGAGAGAGAGAGAGAGAGAGAGAGAGAGGAAACTATGGAAGAGGGTTCCATGAAAGGTAGTGTGGCCCTAAGCTGGCACAGGGCCAATGAGTGTGTAATGAAGCATCAACAAGGACAAGAATTTTTCTACTAAAAAATAAACAAGGACATGAATTCCACCTTTTATGAGAGGTGGGGTAATCATTTTGCCCCCCCCCTCTGTGTTTAGGTGTAGGGCCATCCTACCTTTCAAACTTATTTTTTGAAAACTACATTGGATCGTTAATATCTTAGCTTCTTACCCTCGTTAAGAGTCAAGTTGTTTTTGTAAGATTAAACACCAAGAAATGGGTCAATCTTCAAAACGGGTTAAGAATTCGAGACAAGCTTAACAATTTTCATATAATGGCTGAAGGGCTTGCAAAATGGTTGAATGGCTCGCACAATGGTTTTAAGGGAAGCCTACCCTGCGCAATTTTGTCCCCCAACCAAATAACATATATATATTTTGCTTGTCAATGTTTGGTACCATCGCTCAATTAGGTTGTAGTAGTGGTACAACAATAATATTTGGGAAAAATAACTTTGTTCGAGAGTGCTGCTTATGCCAGTGCTCTCATGTGTCTATCTCTCTTCTCCTCTTGTGAAAAGATATTTCTCTCCCTTGTTTGAAAGAGGAGAGGGATAATCAGGCTATTGGCATAGGCTGAACTCTCAAATAGAGAACCAATCCCATAATATGTTTTGATTATGAAGTCTTGGATATAATTTTAATTTATTTATTTATTTTTTTATCAATTTGCTAAACATACCATTATAAGACTAAATTTTCCATCAGAAGGAGAGGGGGGGGGGGAGAAAGAAAGAAAAAAGAATAAAAACCAAAAAAGTTGTGAATATCTTTATTTTATTTTATTTTTTTAAATGAAGATAAAGTCTACCACATAGAAAAATCATTTAAAGTTAGCAACATTAGCCCACATTTTCTCACATGGCTTTGACACTATCAAGCAGAACATGTGTAATCACGAAAATAACACCATATAGTTTGGATGATTTAATCTTATAAGTATATGTTTTTACATGATAGTAAACAATCTAGTCGCCAACAAGGTTGATAGTCCTAGTGGAAGGAAGCCCTTGCTTCATTATCGTTCAAGTCGCTGATTGTTAGTTTGAGTCGACATACCCCACTATTGCACATTTTATTGATTCAATGTGCCGTAATAACAAAAATCCTTGTAGTTTCATAAACCAATCTAAAATCAAGGTTTAAAATCTCAAGTGGCTGAAATCGAAATTTGGGTCAAAACTCTGAAACCTAGCCCAAACCAAGTACTTTGTTTAGACTTAGAATTGAGGTGGAAAAAACACTCACCACTCAATTATTCCTGGCGCTACTGTCAAATTCTACCTAGATTTAGTACTCTATCTAAAACATTATGATTTACTTTTCTGTAGAAAGGTAAAGGCTATATGTCAAAATTCTTGAAACATAGAGGAACAAGTAGTATAAGTGTGAATCACAAAAATATCTCCATCACCATAGTTTCAATGATTTAATTTGATTTTCATAAAATCTCATTATGATTGACCTAATGTGCCATACTAACAAAAAGTGCCATAATAAAAATAATTGTTGTTTCTATAATAGGTAAAACTGAACTAAAATTTTCTATATAGTGATCGGAACGTGTAAAAATCCTCTGTCGCACTCATTGGTGCGGTGAGGATCTGGACGACTGAGAGCACCTCAAGGTGTGTGCTTAGGTGCTCCCAGCCACCCAGATCCTCACCACACCTGTACAGTGTGGCAAAGAACGATTGCTCGGTCAGAACTATGGTATCTAACTTATTAATAGCAATGCCTTTTAGAAACGAATTGTCTAGCATTTGACTCCTTACCATAATATATATATATATATATATATAAAAGGGTCATACATTCAAAAGATAACCCAGAAGATCAAGGAAATAATTGGATAATTGGTATATTAAAAGTTATGTCGAAATGCATGAAACATAAAATTAATTAATCAATTAATTTTTCGGTGTGCAGCCTGTCTAGACAATCAGACATAGCCCCTTGAATTGATCAGCCACACCTCCCCCTACAAAATGAAAAATTCCCCTTGATCAATGTTTCTACGCATCCCCTATTGGCCCCACACTGGTATAAGGGCCATGCAACCAAGCAACGTCCTTCTTCCCATTTAGAAATTATATTTTGGGAAGGGACAATCACACAGCCTCTATATATATATATATATATATATATATATATATATATATATCATACACACTCGAGAGGGAGAGAAGAGGTTTTGATGGGTTACAAAGTTTACACAGGGGGCTTACACATCAAATGAGGGGAGAGAAATGTAAAAGAGAGTACATAAAAACTTGACAAGTGAAATGTGGACCTAGGATTTCTTCTTTTACTATCGTCGGATTTGTTTCATCCATGGCTGCAAGGCTACGTGATCCTTTCGCCAACGTTGGGCCAGTGAAAATGTATACAGAAACATCAATAGGGTGGAGTATTTTATTCGTAAACACCACGCAACCTAGCAGCCTTCCTTTTTCTAATGCTTCTCTTTCAACTTGGTAGGCTCTCAATTATGTGCCCATTGCACTCACTGTGTTCAAGTGGGAAAGCTGCGATTAGACTAAATTAGTCAAGGTTCAAGGTTCTAGGTTCAAGTCTTTCTTGTAGTGCAGGGATTGATGACAGCATGAAGCCTTTGGAAGATGAAAGCCTCAATCAAATCAATAGGAAAACCGGAAATAAATAAGAAAACCTGCACTTCTCAGTGGGATCACATACCCATGTTCGGAGTGTTTGACTCTTCGCATCATCAGATAGCGGCGATATGGGAGCCCCTCGCGCCGGCCACTGTCTCTTGTCTCTTTCATTCCACAGGCTCTCCAATTTATTGAGGCATTTCATCAAACATCACTCGTGCGTGGCATTTCATTGGTTATCAGTTTCTCACCCGGGTCGGGTGTGTCACGCTCTGCTTGGGTCAGATTTCTCAATTCATCACTCAGTATGTGTCACGTCCTTATTGGCCTGACTTATACGGGAATACTAGGACCCACTGGTCGCGTTGCTCGTGTTGCTATAAGTTGAAAGCATGTACGGAAGGACCGACCTTGTACTAACATTGAGCCCTTCTTTCTAAAGTTCTAACGAAAGAGACCCTTGATCGCATACCTATGGACCGACCTTGTTACTGGCAATTACTTCAAATGACAATGACCGGGTGGGAAGACTGTAGGTGAGGAGTGAGGACCCTCTGCTAAGGGTAAGGGTGTCAATTTAGTATCAATATCGAAATTGAAATTGTACTAAATTACTGTATCAAAGGAGATTCGATACAATTTCAATATGACAAAATGGTATTTTATCGAATAACGAATTCTCAACTACGTGAAAGGAAATGGCAAAAAAATGATAAAGTGTCGAATAAAAAATTTATTCGTACTAAATAAGAAATCATATTTATATCAAATAAGAAGCATATTGAAACCATATCAAGCCGATGTGATATCAGTATTGACATAGGAATTTCCTTTGTATAATGTGGTTTTGGTATCTACTCTTGGTTTGTTATATTATATAGAACACCAAATGCCATACCAATTGATACCATTATCCATATGTCAATTCGGGCCAGACTTAGCCCATGCCTATCGGGCTTTGGGCAGGCTCTGGCTTGCCGGGCCAAACTTGCACCCTTATGTTATAATCCTTTCACATAGAGTTCGACAATCAATAGTTTTCGGATCCTAAGCCAATTTAGTTCCCTATGAGTGGAGCCATTTGTAGCTCACATCGTATTCTTGATGTCTCCCTTCTTCTTTTATAGAAAACATTTCCCAACGATGCTAGAGTACTATTCTCATATGAGGTTTTTTATTATTTTTTCTCTCCTATTTTGAACATATTGAGCCCTATGTGAATGGTGCCATAATCCGCAATGTAGATTCTTTCACACACTAGCATCATGGGGAGCTTCTCCCCTTTTTTATTTAAGTAATGCTTATTTAAAAGGTGAAACTCCCTCATGTCCTCCATATAAAGTGGACGTTTTGTCATGTTAGATGTAATTTCCAATGTATGTGTATGTATGACCTCTATATAAAGAGAGGACGTATTGGCACTCACATTAGATGTAATTTTCCATGTGTGTGTATGTGTGTCCTCTATATAAAGAGGATGTCTTGGCACTATAGATTAAATTTCATTGTGTGTATCCAAGGAACACCATTGTTTTCCATTTTGTTCCCCTTGTTTCCTCTATACAAAGAGGACGTCTTGACACTTTAGATGTAATTTTCAATGTGTGTGTGTCTAAAGAACATTATTGTGTTTTATTTTGTTTAATTGGGGGCACAGTAAGAGAATGCACTACTACTCACGGAATCCAATGGCTATTTTATCTTGAAGACCAATTTGCACTTGTATTGGTTGCACTATTGAGAACGTCAACGTCTAGTAATGTGATTCAACCCACATTCATCATTAACAAAGTACTAATTGCAACACCACCAAATTCATTGGCAAAAGTCTCCTACAAATTAAAGGCACTAGATTGATTGTTTGGTTTGGTTAGCATTAAAGATAAGTTTTGGTTCTCCCTTATATAATTTAGTATTATTATATACAAAAGTGATGGTCCTATGTGACTACATCTAGAGAGTACCCTTAGCCAAGTGAGGATATTTATATTGTCCTATAGTATTTAGTCTCTAGATTTTCTACCTTTATCAAAAGTGTCCTAACTTGGGCTCTTCCAAGAATGCATGGAGCATACTCAGTGATGTGAATTTGGTTTGGAAAGCTTGAATTTAAGATTTTCAATTTTGGGTTTTTGCATGCTTGGCTTATATATGGAAGAACAAAATATTCTGGAAGTTGGTTATCTCCAGTTAACCAAATCTGATTTGAACTATTCACTCTCATCCGCTGTCTCGTACCAATCTTCTTCCGTTGCGCTGTCTCTTCCAGCTGATCTGTGCTATTTTCTTGCCTGCCCGGGGTCTTCCTCTTTAATAGCGGATTGGTACATAGGAACATTAATAGATTGTCCTTCTTTTTCTTCCTTTTATGGAAATGGTGAAACGCACCTTGCTTCTTTTCCAAGCGTAGGTTTTAGTTTTTTGTTTAATTCCACCATTAATTTGGTTCATTGTTAGGCTTTCTGCTTTTGCTTTTATAAAGACAGTGTCTTTCCCAGGTTTGAAATGCAATTTAACCTTTGCTAACACTGCAATGTGTGTTGCTGAAACTATAATCTTATGAATAACCCACTTACCATGGGAGATGGTTCAACGTTGGATTGCTTTATCTTTTGTGTAATACTAGTTAACCCCTAGAAAGAAATAAAAAGGATTTATAGGTTTTCCTTCACTCATTTGCTTTTCAATTGGTGCTAATTTCTGCTTTAGGCTATGTTTGATTGCTAAGAAAAGAAAATAGTACAAAAATCGTAATAAGACAAAATCAAAATGTTTTAATCATTGATTTATGTGTCTATCTTTCCTCAAATTCAAAATTTTTTGAATGTCTTCTTTTTCTTCCTTTGTTTTTTTCTTGGCAACCAAACATAGCCTGCTAGGGAAGAATAGAGCACCATGTGTCTAGGTTACTTTTTTTTGGGGGGGGGTCTTCCATGCAAATTTTGACACATGATGTATTATGCTTGTAAATTTTATTTTATTATAACTCTCTTTTTCCTTCTTCTTCTTCTTTTTTTTTTTTTTGATAGAAAGTTCTTGCATATGTTTCACAATGTTTAAAGATTGTCCTTTAGATCGTCATCCCTTGTTGAACTGGCTTTTCCAGACACTCACTGCAATTTTGTTCTACCTATGTTGTGTCTTACATAGATTCAAGCATTTGAACCAAAGAAAGTGAAATTGCTTTGGAAAGAAGAAGGAAATGTTTATTATAATCATGTAGTTTACCTAAGTCTCTTATCTTAATAAATATAGCATTCATTGTAAATTTATTATGCATTTAAATAAAAATTATTTGATTGCAAAGTAAAGTGAAATTTTATAAATAATTCAGTATGATTTGGAGTTACACCACCATGTGTGATCACATGATTACAAAGATTTCCACTTCATTATTGATTTGATTTTACTTCTTTGCCCGTGCGGTGCCTTATGGTTTCTTCTAGTTGAAAAATTGAAACAGCTGTGAAAGAGATGCAAAAACTTTTATAATCATTTCCCATAATGATCTGATAAGTAATTCAAACTTTTAATCAAATATAATAAACTATTTGAATTTTAAATCTGAAAATATGATGGTGCTTACCCTTGATGAATCCATTTAAAAACTAAAATTCTGAAAATATGATGGTGCTTACCGTTGAGGAATCCATTTAAAAACTACATTTATTGTATTTGATAAAATTTATAGTCTTTTCTCATGCCTACACCAAGCAGGGTGTGGGAAATAGTTTTATCACCAAAGAGGCCTACATGATTAGGTAGGAAATAGCATGTATTAGTGTGGATCATGAGAAATAATTTTATTAATGAGCAAGCCTATATGATTAGAGAAGAGAGAATGTGTATTAGACTATTAGTGTGGATCACACATAAATGACGTATAAGAAGAAAAAGGAAAAAGAATCCTTCTCAAGTCTTTAGCTTGAATGCCTCCGTTTGCTAGGTTGAATAAGTTCTTTCAAACCCTTGTTGAAATACATAGGTAGCATCTGGATGAGTAGCAGTCAGTAGGCATAGAAGTAGTAGTAGTGGAAGGAATATCTCTTTGCCCCCTAACATTGGAAGGGCTTTGGCCTTCTTCTCTTTTGTCCTTTTTAGATGTTAGAAGATATGAAAAAGAATCCCCACATTGTCAGTGTAGGAATATTTTTTTTTCCAATTTTTAGTAGGTTATGGGTTCATGATGACAAAAGTCATATGGGAAAAGAATGCTATTTGTTAGTTAAAAGCTCATGATAACAAAAGGTTTTACATTTTTTAGAGGAGAGGAATGCTATCGACACAACCCTCTGAAAATGACATACCTAAACAACCCCCACCCAAAAAAAAAAAAAAAAAAACTGAAAAGCCTCTCATGGTTGATGCCCCTGTGTCTCCCGTCGTTGGCTCCGCTTGGTGTAAGGGCCACAGTACAAGACAATGTTCAATTTATCTTTTTTTAAACTAACATTTCAGTTCCCAAGTTTTATTTTTATAATATCGAAAGCTTTATTTTTATTTCATTTTTGGTCCTTCTAGCATCTAGGTGTCACTATGCCTAGTGAAGTATAACGCTTAAATATTTGCCATTTGGCAATATATAGGTTAGTCCTTGTAATAAATGATTCCACATACATCTCAATAGCCAAATTTTAGTCTAAAGTAAGCAAAGAAAAAGTTGCTTAAACTTTGATTCAAAATTTTAATGAATTACCAAAATGCCATAAAATAGAGATGAATATAAAATACAAATTGGCATCTTTGTAATTTTAACTACTTCCTCTATTCATTTTAAGTTGAAAATCGTACCAATGAGATGCTTACCTAGTCCTCCATCATATAGAGTAACCGATGTATTGCCATGTGGAAAATAGTGAAACATCTTCACTAAGCATAGTGACGGGAAAGGGAATCCCCTTTTATTAAAATAATATTTTCACTAAAAAAAGAAAAGAAAAAACCTTTTTTTAATTTTCTTATGTTTTTGTCAAGATTGCTTTTTTGGCCACAATAAAAAACTTCACCATTCCCAAGATGAATTTTGAAATTCAAAAAAAGAATCTTCCATTGGTTCAGAACATGCCAAGCATAATGAGAATTTCTTAAACCAAGAAAAAAGTACAATTTTTCTTCTCTTGCCTACCAAACACAACCTTAAGGATAAATATGTAGCCACATTAGCTAATAGGTTCTCTCCTAAGGCAAAAGGGGATAGGATTTCAAGTACTGTGGAGCATGATGTTGCAGATTTTCCCTTCGAATGATTATTGTTTGGTTTCCATAAATTTGGGGGGGAAAAAATTCACTTCCCTTTATTACCCTAAAGAACCAGATGTAACCAATAAGAACAAATGTGGGAAAAATAAAGAGTTCACTACTCTTCTGAGGGTTCCTTTGGTTGCCAAGTTTTTTCTGAGGCTTGCTTTGTTTTCAGGTAAATAACATGCAAAGGCAGAATTTTCAAGTATCTTGCCATTTCCAGAACGTTTGATGTCTTTCACCCCTGCTTTTGTCACTGATTATATTGCTCAAACCTCATTATCACATCAAGATGATAGATGGTGGTGCATCCTTTTTAAGGAGGTATCTTTCACAATTAAATTAGCTGCCAAGTTTCTTAACACTAATGCACTAACAAACTTTCATGCATGCTCAAACAGGTGTTGCTCATCTACATGCTCTCGATGGTGGCGATTTTTCTGGAAAATCAATATCCACCCCAAGTTTAAGATTTTCTTTTGGAGAGCGATCAATGATGGATTACCTACCAAAGATATATTGTCTAAGTGGGTGGATATTGACTCCATGTGTAGTCTTTGCCACTCCCAGCAAGAGTCTGCATACCATTTTATGTTTGATTGTAAGTTTACAAGGAAGATATGGGCTGCGAGCCCATTGGGTTTAAAAACTAACCTTCTTCCTTTTGATTCTGTTAAGAAACTAGTCTCATTTCATTTCAACTCTGGTTCACTTCCCAAAAAAAGACTTGAAATGGTTATTTTTTGTCTTTATTATCACTTGTTACTTTATCTAGATCTATAGAAATAAAATCATGTTTTCTGCACAAACTCCAGATCCTATCACCATCATTAAGCATATTGAGTATTGGCTTGCGATGGAATTACTTGCACTTCTCAGAAGACCAGGCGATATCTAACACAGATCTATATTGCACGGCTCCAATGATGACACAAAGCTCAAAAAATATGTATGCATGGGCTTTAGCTTTATTTTTCAAAAAAAAAAAAATTATCTTATGTGAAGCAAACTATGTATTGACAGGAGAAACTGGTGAGGCAGAGGCGTTAGGTCTTCTGCAAGGATTGACAAGGGCACGGGCCAACAAATGGGTGATCGAAGAAGTTTGGAGTGATGCGGACAGTCTCAAGAAGTTTTTTGTGAAAGAATTTGATAAATTGTTAACTTTATGGCCAAGAACACTAATCATCCTAAGCAATGAGTTGGACAATTATCATAGTATTCCGAAGTTTGGTTTACTAAAGACAGATAGTATCCTAGAAAACCTGAAATCTATGGCTTATGAAGCATTATCTGGAAGGAAACCAATATTTAGAACAGACATGACGTGTAATATATATTATGCTATCTAATGCTATATCTTTTCGTTTGGCTGATAAAAAAAAAAAAGTATCTTGCCATTCATATGCTAATTCTACCTGAAATTTCTCCATTCTGTAGTTTTTACCTTGAAATGATCAGAGTTGGAAACTAGTAGGGGCTTGCTATGATCAGGCTATATGCAATGAACCATCCCCATGATCTAATTGATTAATTTGTTGGTAGAAATTCAGTTATGAAATCAAACCTCTGGTCCAGCAGACGTGATACAAACAGTGCAATGTGGATCATAAACCAGTGGATTAAAAGCTATCAAGCAAGTAGGATGATGATTGTTATTGAGTAAAGCTACTTAATATGAAATTATGAATGGTAACAACTAAAATCCAAGACAGTACAATAAAATTATCTTCCACAAGCTTCATTTCAAATGTATCCAACAAATGAGGTACACATGACTGCTAAAGGCACATAGATCAATATCTTAAGGCCCTTCACACTCACTTCATCTTTTGTTCTGTAAAGAGAACGTGTCGGTTCACTCGAGGATCATACTTACGGAACTCAAGCTTTTCTGTCATCTTCCTAGGGTTCTTCCGCTTCACATAGAAAAATCCTGTCCCAGCAGCAGAGACGAGCCTAATAAATATTGAACCACCTTTTGCCTTACCCATCCTTTTAGTGAGCCACAACTCAGCTAACAAAATCTGCAAAACAAACAATACCTAATAAAATTGGTTCCCTCCTCTGAATGTGAGAAAATATTGCAACAGCTCTAGATATTACATAAAACACACATAGAATGTTTACCATTTCTCTGGCTGATGAGAAGTATATACGCAGGAGGTTTAGGACCCTAAGATCAATTGACAGAATGCATCATGACAGGAAAATCGGAGACACTGTTCACCTTGCCATATATTTCTGCGAAACTCATGTTTCTTCCCAGGCATTAAAGTTACAAGGCCAAGAAATGACTCAATCACCAGTACATCTTTAGGTTATTGTAAATGAAATGGTGAATATGGTCAATTCAAATAGCTGATTGGTTTTTGGTTGGGGTTACCATTCCACTCTTTGTGTTCCCTTCATGCTTTCATCGACTATGAGTGACTTTGGTATCTGGATAAACCCAGGTTATAGTCAGACAAGGAGATACACCTGTCTATTTGTCCAAACTGGACATGGTCCCTAATTTCGGGCAATGACACCTGTGTCTATTTGTCCAAACTGGACATGGTCCCTAATTTCGGGCAATGGCATATAGCCATATGCCCATATCCTATCTGGTTTCAAACTAGGTTGTCACATACTAGCAAGATTTGATCTCAAACCCTTATGATATCTTACCAAGTAAATTTAAACTGAACTTCACTACTATTTATTCTACATTAGATTATCAAATTCATACAAACTGAGGCGAGTTCTCTAGTCGTCAAATCCAAAATCAAACCAGTAATCAACTTAGCCCAGAACTTGTCCTAAACCCATAATGTTCAGAAACAAAATTCTAGCCTGGACCTGGTTGAGAAATTAGTCCCATGCAATCAACCAAACAGGTTCATCTAATATTACCAAACCCTGACTTTTACACCTATGGATTGTTGCTCCCCAATAAGATCTTACACTCCAAAACACATGAGTAATCAAGTAACTTTAACCATCCAATCTGTGTATAGAATAAGCAATTCTGAGAACATTTAAGAGTGTTTTGTAGAATCTGATTGAATGTGTCGGTAGAACTGGGAGCTTGAATTTCTATAAGAATCCAGGAGCAAAAATACGGGTTTATTATGATATTAAGAATGAACTAAAACTGATTGTTCGCAACTAAATTCTAATCTCCCATGCTTTCTTGAACACTAATTGATGAAAAAATAAATCAAAAATAAAATAATAATAGCATGCGGACAACCAAAGTAGAATGAACAAAGATGAAGCAAGCCTCACTCTCAAACCTGCTAATAAAACTCAAAAACAACCTTTGCTTGCCATTCTAATCACCCATGAATTAAAATGACAACAAAAGCGAAAAAAGGAGAGCCGAGAAGATAAGATGGTTGTCCACTCCGACCTACAACATAGCTCTCCATTCTTTCTTTAACTGAGTTTATTACAGTAAGAAATGAGTAATAGGGCAACAAACTTAGATACAATATTCATGAATCAGAATCATCCAAGGAAATAGAAGCAAAAATCAGAGAAAAACAACATGAAATCAACAACAATCAAAAGAAACTAAAACTTACTTGAAGCTTCTAAAAGACCCAGAACTGTATATTTACTGGACATGCTACCTTACAAGCAGTGTCTGTTTCATACCAATCCAGAACCCAATTTTCAGCTCAACCAAATGATGAGAGAAAACATTTCAAGCAAACCCTTTTTCATCTCATCAGAATGCATTGTCGACCTGACCCTAATCCCCAACTTGATTGCATCCATTTCACAGAGGAGAAAAATTTACACAGAGAGAGAGAGAGAGAGAGAGAGAGAGAGAGAGAGGCATCACTCAGAGTTCATAAAATACTTACATAGATAGTATACTCGCTGGACGACCGGAGAAGAAGAAGAAGAAGAAGAAGGAAGATGTCACCCTCCTGCCGCTGCAATCGCCCTCTTCTAGGGTTTTCAATAACCGATGGGCAGAGAAACGTAGGAGAGGAAGAAGAGGAAGAAGGGTTTGGGGTTATTTGGTATTTCGCATTTTTCTCATAGAAAACGTATAATACATGTATTATACGCGTATAATACTCGGTTCCTCGTATAGAGAATACACAGCGCATGTTAGAGGTGTCCAGTGAAATCTTCTGGAGCGGGCCAGAGACTACTTCTAGTTCAAGCCTAGATACTAAGAGCCAGTTGGTTTTGGATTTAGAACGAAAACTCCATCGCCATTAAACGGAGGAGGAAGGTACACTGGTACAGAGACCACCTCGAAAACTTCAAATCTGTTTATTCACGCTTTCTGGGGTAACTTTAACCCAAATAATCTACTTCATTGATTTATTTTTCTGGGGTTTTTTGTTGATCGACGAAGCAGTTAAGCAGAATTGGAAATGGCGAGTAGTACTGTTGATGCCGTTGGAGAGCCGATCCCCACTTCATCTGTACTTATGTCGGCTTCTAAGCACATAGCAACAAAATGCAGAATGGAGAACATGGCTTTCATCAATTGCAAGAAGAAGGATCCCAATCCGGAGAAATGCTTGGATAAGGGCCAGGAGGTTACTCGTTGCGTCCTGAGCCTGTAAACATCGAAAATCTCTCTTGTTTCTTTAATTTTGCTTATCTATTCGGATTTACAATCTTTAATTGATGGTTTGGTTATTTGAAACTAACATCTAAACAGTGTCCATTGCGAAACTTAGGGCTTTTTGTTGTCGATCTCTCTTGAAAGTTCTCGATACGACATAATCAGAGTCTGATTTTTATGCCGTTTGAAATTTTAATTTAATCTGGTGTTTGATTTAGGGCCTATCTTTGAGTTGTTATTTTATATGCAGAGGAAGGGGTGAATCACTAATCAGAGTTGATAAAATTGTATTTGAATTCATGTTGGGAGTTTACCCTTAAGTTTATTCACGAATTAAGTTTGAATTATAAGGAACTGAATTAGATTTTTCCTTAGTAAGGTGTCTGAGTGTGGTTATAGACGGTATTTGTGTTTTATGTGGTTGTTGAGAATTTATAGGAACATGGAGTTGGACTCTATGGGATATCTCTTCTTAATTGTCTATTTGCCACTTCATCTGCTGCTTGTTCATTGTAGTTTGATGATTTACTGATATTGGTCTTTTATTAGATTTAATTATTGGTGAATTTGCAATTTATGTTTGCATTCTTGGTAGGTTTTTGAATTTTATTGGGTTTCTTGAGCTGCTATGCTGATATTCTACTAATTCAATGAAGCACCTCGAATAGCCCAGCTGCGCAATGGGAAGTCGATTCTTACTTGGTCTTCTTAGCTAATATGTCCTATTATACAATCCTCTTATTTTCTGTAAACTCAAATGCTCAAGAAACCTTTTTTTGCTAAAATCGAGGTTGAAGACCTATTCAAGAAGCTATCTTTTCTTTATAATAGTCCTTCTTGCTTTCTAGGTTGAGCCCTCATAGATAGAGAGAGTGAATATTTGGCTGGAGGACTGTCATAACCTTAATCTGTTGAAGGGTGGTGACTCAAATCAGGAAGAAGCAAAAGAAAAAGAGCTTTTGACTCAAATCTGCTCACCTTAATTCAACTAAGTAAGCTCTAACCTCACTTACATGGGGTAAACTAAGCCAGACCTTTTTTTTCTGTCCCAATTGATTAAGGCCACCGCTGCTGGTAACTTATAAGTTCTTATTTAATTTCTCACCACTTCAAACCCAAGTTGTATTTGGTTTTCCCTGTTTTGTTTGATGTTGCCAATCAGCGCCATATCATTCTTCCACTCATCAATGGTGCATTTCTTGGTCTTTTTATGACATCTCAATTGACTTTCCCTTGTATTTACACTGGAACAGCTTGCTTATCCCTGCAGATGGGGGTTTTCTCTAGAAATAAAATTTAGTTTTTACTAGAACTAATAACACAACACATTGCAAGGCTTATATATGGGTGTTGGTTGTCATGTCCTATTATATGACAGGTACATCCGTATATGTGATAAAGGATTAGACCTAAAGAAAGCTCAAAAAAAAAAAATAATAATATCTTGCTGGGTCCTCATAGGCCGTGTGAGCCAGCTTACTATGTTTATATGGGTGTTAAGTGCCATATAGCTGTAGTTGGATAGGGTATCAGTTACTAAGGTACTTTTCATTTGTTCTCTCTAGTCTTTTAAGAAGAGGGGTATAATCATAAGAATGAAAAATTAGAACTTAAAATACTGGGATTCAAAAAAAGAAAAATTAGAAGACCTTTAGGCTAGATGACCTATGCAAGTGTGGAACATAACCTATAAACCAAACCAGGAAAATGAATAGTTTCCTTAATGACTTGTATAAAGGAGAAATCTGATTGATGAAAACTAGTGGTAAAAAATACTCTGCATTTTTTCACATATTTCTGCAGTGTTGTTGACCTATATGCCATCTTACCATTAGATAGCTATGTGACCCCTTGGATTAGTGATGAAGTCCAATCCAGAAGCTCGACCGATGTGGGACTAAAACCCCTCCCATTCTTGGCCATGGAGTGCACTCACTACATCAACTCCTATCTTGGGGCCATGGGCCCCCACATTTCTAGTGCACAGACAATATGCTTTGATACCAGTTGATGATGTCCAACCCAAAAGCCCAAGCTTTAAAGTGCAGAGGCCACTTCCAAGGTCATAAGCCGAGTTTCCGTCCACTATCCGACCGATATGGGACGAAAACCCCTCCCGTTCTTGACCATGGAGTGCACTAACTGCATCAATTAGCAACATGTGAAATTTCATGGGCACCCCTTGGATTACCAACGTGTGAAATTTCGTGGGCAATCGTAACTGTATTTTCCACCATAGTTGATGCAGATTAATAGCCAAAATAGGCTTGTTTTATTAGGAATAAGCCTAGGGTTGGGTTGTATATGTGTTGGGCCTTCAGTTCAGCTCTCATATTCTGTAGTATCTCCATAATAGAAGCTAAGGTGGGAGGGTTGTTCTCAGCCATGCTCTGATACCACTTAATGTAGGACTAGATTTGAAAGCTCAAACTAGACCCAAGCTGCAGGAACTTTTAAACCAAAGAACAACCAAACCAGTCCAACAATATGGCAACAACCAGAACAACAAATCACAGTCTAGCAGGTAACCGATTCAAGAGGCATTATTAACAAAAGTCCAGATCAGCTGTAATCTATTTGACTCGACCAGGAACCAATAGAACTTCAATCAAATAGGTTCAGACCAACAGAATAAAATGAACAGCCGTCCAGAATTCAATATCACAACCAGCAGGTCTATCGATTTCAATAACAGAGACTACAGGTCACTAAAAGACAAAATTTGAGAGAATTTTGATAACTCAATAACCACAGCCCAGATGGGGCTCAAAATAGGATCGAGTCTCTCTCTTAATGAGGATAACCTCTGGTCAAAATCTCAGACAAAGGTGACCAACAAATAGGTCTGGTCAGAGATCGAAAGTTCTTCCCAGAAAAGGCTATCGCCTGGACAAATCTGATGTAAGAAAAGATAAATACCTGTGCAGCAGTACTCCTTGAATATAGACTTAAAAGAAAATAAGAAATTTGTAGAAACCCTCCTGGACTTTACGCCGCAAGGAGTCGCTTGGATCAAACATCAAGCCCTTCTTCTTTGATCAAACACAAAGAAACACTCCAGAGGAGAAAATGCAGCAGCATATTTTTCTGGTTATGAAAATCATGGGCTTCTAATGAGCCTTTTCTTTATTTATAATAGTGATGGGGTTACAAAATAGAAACTAAACTTAGTTCCCAAAAACTGAAATAGGAAACAAGTAAAATAGAAACTCTTCTAGTTACTAAAACTGAAAATAGAAACTAGGAAAATTAGAAGCTTACATAAAATAGCAACTATTTATTTTAGAAACTAAATAAGACTGAAATTTAGAAAGTAAATAATGAAACTAGTGAACCCCATCACAACCCAACTAAAAAGGAAATTATCTAGTAATCCCGTACTCAATCTTAGAGCCCCTCTTCTAGACCCATAAAAGTGGCCCAATACACTCCAGACCGCATGGATTGAAGGCCCAAAACATATACAACTCAACCCTAGGCTTATTCCTAATAAAACAAGCCTATTTTGGTTATTAATCTGCATTAATAGCATTTAGTCCCTGTATTTTTAGCCACTAATCTGTGGATGGCTGATCTAGCCACTACAACTGTTGTATAGATAGGGGCAATATGATCGAGTTTAGTGTCTGAAAATACAGGGGCTGATCTAGCCACATTAGTCGACCTTGGATTACCAATGTGTGAATTTTTGGGGGCCATCTCAACTATATTTTCCACCATCTTTGTGAAGCTTTATAGCTAAGCTCAATCATCTAGTTTTGGTTTTTTGGCTAAATGGTGATATATTGACTAAAATTTTACGTGTTCTGTGTCATGTGGATTGTGGTGTAATGGTTTAGTGTTGAAACGTACCATATTGATATTGGGCAATTTAATGATGTGCATGTACATTTGGGCACCAATGATCTGTGGCATGGTAGATAGAAGATCTCCAAGGTTGCTCATGTAGAGACACCTTTCTATGGTGTCCATGTCGGAAGACTCCTCCAAACTAATAGCTGAACTGTTCAGTCTCAACCCCCCCACCCCCCAACCTTTAAAATTCATATCTTTGATATAGTTGTCATGCTGATGTGAACATGATATTCCTGGTGTTTTCATACTTTCATGCGGGTCCCATTACTTGGTATACGCTTGTTGGTCATCTTGGCTTGAGGGTTCCAAAGTGGATGTTTCTTCTCCTATCTATCATAAACTGTCGCTCATTTAGACTTGAATAGAAAGATCAAAATATTTCCTTGGTTAACAGCTTTTGTGCTTGAAGGATGTATATGAGGTGGTTTCTGGTAAAGTGGGAGTTTTGGGACTAAAGCCCTTCTTAGAACTCTGGAATTTGGTTACTTTGATCTGAAAGTTTTTCAGATTTTAGTAAGCAATTAGCAATTGTTTGGTTCCTTAAATCAGTTTGGCGGAGAATAAAGCAGTCATTTGCAAATCATGTAGCAGATTTGAGATTCCTTTTGGTTGAAGAATCTTGTAATAAATATGCTAAGAATAAGTAAACAAGGAGATGACGGAAATTGAGGGAATAAAAAAGGAGGGGGACTCCATTGAACAATAGTTTGAGGGGGTGGCAATTCATTAGTGAATGAGGTCACACTACTTCCCTTGGCATAAATCCCCCCCCCCCCGGGGCACAAAAAAAAAAGGTCATCTTCTGTATTGAAACTTGAAAGGATGATGAAAGGTCAACCTGAATCATCGTATGCTTTAGCCATATATGCTTAAGGGCCATCATCCATATTTGCCTCTAGAAATCTCTATTTTTGTGCTAGAGCTTCTTGGCTTTGGTAATGTTGTCACTTTGTCAGGCATGATTCTTCTTGGGGAAAAGGCTGAATGAAGAGCAGTATTGATCTTTTGAAAGTGAGGTTAAGTCTATTAGCATTATCTTGGAGCTATGCTATTTAATAAGGACATTGCTAGAAAACAAAAAACAGACCTGTTACCCCACCCAAAAAAAAAGCGGTTGGGGGGTGATGGAGGAGGGGCCT
The DNA here is from genome assembly GCF_013358625.1 of Macadamia integrifolia. Taxonomy (NCBI): domain Eukaryota; kingdom Viridiplantae; phylum Streptophyta; class Magnoliopsida; order Proteales; family Proteaceae; genus Macadamia; species Macadamia integrifolia. Next base: position 372,369 of record NW_024870637.1, read on the forward strand.
TGGGGAAGAAAGAAATCTCTGAGAGATATCAGAGTTGGAGGGAGAAGAGAAGAATCACACAAAGGGGAAGAGGGAAGAAGGTCTCACGACCAAGCAAACCGCAAGGTTTTAACTAATTAATTAAATCATCATTCAAAATCTGTCTAATACCTTGAGTTACATGCTTTTATATAATAAATTGAAATTAAAACTTGTCTAAATAAAATCTAAAACTAAATTGGCAACTCCTAATTTGCTTCCTAAATTCTAACTGATGAAATTAGGAACAAAATAAACACAAACTGGTAACTCCCTAATTGACTAAGAACTACCCAAAAATAAAAGATTACATATCTTCCCAAATAAAATAACTCGTTATTTTCTATATAAAGTAAATCCTAAGATATTCTACTAATCCCAAAAATCAAATTGGATCTAGTTCGTCTTGATTGGGATTGCCTAAAAGGTCAACCTTGTTTTGCCTCAATTCTGCATCAACTCCCCTGATGTTGAGAAAAACTCGTCCACGAGATTTAAAGAATGATAACAATAAATACTCACGAACGGGGGGTGAATTGCTCATCGTCTGCATTGCGAATAAAATCCATGATGTGAAGCTTTGGAGGTGCATTCAAGTCCGAAAAATCATTGGGAAGAACGAATTCATGATGGTGAATGACTGGCACTGTATTGATGTCCTTCATTACTTGATCCACAATTTTCTTTCTTTCTGTTGTTATCACCTGTTCCACAATAGGATGGTCTTCCACTTGTGTTGATACCTCTGGTTCAACTTGTGGTTGTACTGGGGGTATCACTTTCTCTGACTTAACCAATCCATGAAGATCAAATTTTCGACCCATGTGGTAAGCTTGGAAGGTGCACATATTGTTGTCACGATCAAGAAAACCGTCCCGTTGTTCCAACCAGCCTCGACCCAATTTAATGATGTACTGAGGAGAGTCAAACACTTCACAAAAAGAACCATCATAAAGAGGAACAAAAAATTCAACAAATACATTATCCTCTGGCTCAAAAACGATCTGATTGGTCATTGACAACATATCCACCACAGATCTGGAGACAAAATTGTCATTTAATCGTTAATCAATTAACAATCTAGCAGGCTTTCCATTGGGCAACCGCACTCAAAACTTGAACACAAAGGAATCAATGACCAATCTTGTGTCGGTATTGCTTATGGACCCACAAAAGAACAAATAATTCAACTTAAACAAACCAGTGGCAATATTGTAATTTCTGGTACAATTTAAAACCCTTTAGAGTGAAATAGCTAAACGGGACAGATTTGGAATTTGTCCTAAAGGAAGAGTTCAGTTCTGGAAATAATATGGTGATGGGGTTAAATTGAATTAAAGTTTAAATGCAAGGGGTTCTATTGTAAAACAAGAGACATGGGCTTAAGGGTAAATAAGAATTAAACAAGGGCTTAAGTGTAAAAAGAAAGGAATATCATCTTCAACCTTTAGAGCACAACACAGTAGCAACCCAGCGGAAACCTCTTGCTGGTTTTGATCGGCAAAACTCACCCAACAGGAATCCAATCAATCCGAAACTTTGAGAGAGAGATCGAAAGTCAGATTGCTCTCGGTTCCAACGAATATCAGATCAGAACATCAAATGAAAGTCTCAGGAGAAGTTCTGCGATCAGACCCTAGCGGAAATTTCAGTTGCAGGTATGAACTCAAGTTTGATGTACTTGCTACAGTTAACCTTCAGGAACCAGATTGCACAGGATAGATCGTTCACAAAAGAAAGATCTTCACACAAGGTTTCAGATAGAAAGAATACCAAACAAGAGAGATCTAGTTCACTCTTGCAGAACCCGACGTCAAAACAGAGTTTCGGTAGTTGCAGGAACAGGGAAAAAATAAGAAAAAAAATACCGAAATGGGAAGAAGAATAGGAAAAGAAAAGGGGAAAAGGGAATCGTACGAGAGGGAGGAAGAAAGAGGGAAAGAGAACAGGGTTTTTTATCTTTTTTTTTTTTTTTTTTTTGGTTATGTCGTCTTTCTCTGTGCTTTTTTTTTTTTTTTTCTTTTGGGTTTCAGTTCTTGACAGAACAGAAATTGAATGAGAAGGAGAAGGAGAAAGAGAAAGTAAGGAAGTGAGTGGGAACGGTGGGGTTTGGGTTTGGGTTTGGGTTTGGGAACAATGGGGTTTGGGAAATTGATTTGAGGAAGGAATTGGATCCTTCGGCTCTAATACCACTTGATGGAGGAGGACCTTAGGGAAGAAAGAAATCTCTGAGAGAAATCAGGGTTGGATGGAGAAGAGAAGAATCACACAAAGGGGAAGGGGGGAAGAAGGTCTCACGACCAAGCAAACCGCAAGGTTTCAATTAATTAATTAAATCATCATTCAAAATCTATCTTATACCTTGAGTTACATGCCTTTATATAATAAATTGAAATTAAAATTTGCCTAAATAAAATCTAAAACTAAATTAGCAACTCCTAATTTGCTTCCTAAATTCTAACTAATGAAATTAGAAACAAAATAAACTCAAACTGGTAACTCCCTAATTGACTAAGAACTACGCAAAAATAAAAGATTACATATCTTCCCAAATAAAATAACTCATTATCTCCTAAATAAAGTAAATCCTAAGATATTCTACTAATCCCAAAAATCAAATTGGATCCGGTTCGTCTCGATTGGGATTGCCTGAAAGGTCAACCTGGTTCAGCCTCAATTCTGCATGGGGGGGAGGGGTGCACTTGTTTGCTTTCTCTCTTAAAAATGAATATTGAGGAATGAGAGTTGAAGAGAAAAATTGCCTATAATTATATTAAAAAAAAAAATGATGGAGTTGGGTTTTATGTTTGTAACCATATCAGCTAGATTGATTGTCACCCTAAACAACCAGCAAGCAAAGAGAAGCGGAAGGAAAAGAATCGAAGAAGGGAGAGAGGAGAGAAAACAAGAGAGAGAAAAGAAAAAGCTGTCTTGGCTAGATTGATTGTCTAGCCAATACCCGCAAGTACTATAAATAATTATTGGTCAAGTGCAATTACAAGAAAGGACATAATGTAACTAGTTAATTACAATAATACCCATTATTCAATACACTACCAAAGACACCCTTGGAATAGTGATAACACCTACTTGCACTTAACAATTTTTTTATTAACTAGCAGATGATTTGAATAGCCACCATGTTGGCTTTCTTGCATTCATCATTTTCTACTTAATTGGCCTTTAACTATCCCCAAGCCCGTTTCGTGGCTAAATACTAATAGGGAAAAGGGAGTCAATGCTGACTGTGGGAGGCCACACTGTTGCCTATTTCAGCAATATGGGTTGATGATTCAGTCATTCTGAAGGCGAGTTATCTGCAGAATTCTTTGGATAGTCTACAGATCAAATTTACTGGCCCATATTAATAGCTTACTTTTTTTATGAATAAATTTAACACTCTTGCCGAAATGTATTTGTTGGAAGTGAAGAATAAAGCAAAGAAGTTTCTGAAAAGTGGTTTTATAAATACTGTTAAAATATTGTACTTGTTTATGTTTTTAAAATTTTTGCATTAATTGAAATGATGGTTTATGTTCTTTCTAATCATTTGATGGTGTCTTAATCATGATGCTTTTCTAAATATTCCTACATCATGTTGATTTTCTTGCTTCTCTATTGGGCTCACTCTCCCGTTCCTGGACTACTTTCTCCCGAAAATCAGGTGAATGCATGCTTGTGAGTTAAGTGTGTTGGTGCACACATTTTTGTGTGCGTATTTGTATATATGCATGAGAGGTCTTCTTGAAAGCACTTCCCGAGTCCCCATTGCATCTGGCAGCTTTTGATCGCAGTGCACCCATTGCTGTGTCTTTGATTTGGTCCACAAACAGCTGTTCATTTTGCTTCAATATTGGCATGTGTTCTTTTTTATGTTTATGTGCAGTTTTATTGATTTTTTCAGATATAACTTTCAGACTCTCCCATCATTATGTACCCCTCTCCTACTCTTTTGTTTTTTTTTTGGGGTTGTTTTTTTTTTGGGG
>NW_024870637.1:376392-381623 GCF_013358625.1 Macadamia integrifolia
GGGGAGGCTGGCATTTTGGAGTGATGGGTTTGCTTGGCATGCAGGTTGAAGGATCTTCATCTAAGGTGTACAAAAGAGATGGATGCTTATGCTGGTTGCATGTATTACCATACCAACGAGTTTGAATTATGCCGCAAGGAACAGGAAGAATTTGAGAAAGCCTGCCCATGGAACGAGTAGTGGTGTATCCTCACAATGTTTGAATAATTAGGGACAGCGTATTAAAAACAAAGATGTTTTTGTTCTTTATCAGTTAAAAAGAAGCTACTATTTTTGCCGACGAAATGCTTTTCTTCAGAGTTCCGATTCTTCTTGGGAAATGGTTATCGGCCAGTGGTATGGATTGTGCTTATGCCGCAGCCACTGTTGTAAGAACTGATATTTTCCGTATTTGTTTTGGAAGATTCATGTGCATCAAGCCCATGCCTGAAGACATTGTGTTAAAAGATGGGGCTGGGTTCTGTTCCTCTTGGATTGTGCTGACATGTTTATTTTACTTTCAACATAATAAACAAAATCACAATTTGCTCTTTTCTGAAAACCTAGTACGGTTTGGATTAGATATTCGGAATGAACATGCATATGTTATTTCTTGGTGGATTGGACAAAGCTTAGGCAGTTCTTGGTTTTGTGCACTCCGGGATCCAATTATATATGACGAAACTTGGCAAGATTGAACCCGTTGGGGTTGGCAGGGGCTGGCGAATATTCAGAGTCCAAACCTTCGTGCCATTCGCCATTCGCCATTTGATAGCTGCTGGACTAGGGAAATTTCTTCATTAAAGTTATGAGTTGTTTCCCCATTTCCAGGGGTTCTGATAAATCCTGCTAGATGATATACTCATTTTCATTTCTGATGAATTCTTTTGTTAGTACAGCTCATGGATTGATTACTGCCTGAATGTCCCTGGAAGCCTGGAACGATCTCCTCTGTGCTGAACACGAAATCGGCCAGTAATGGAGCACTGGGTTGGGTATATCCAACGGTCATGATGGCTCGTCTCCAACTCTTAAGTGAAAGTGTATTGACTCCCTATAATATCGTATCTGAAGTTGGGCAAGGGATGGGCATGCTGCTCGCTGGGTGCAGGCATGAGTGGGGTAAGGGGTCTTCTCCAGGGGAGGGGAGAGAGAGAGAGACAGACTGGTCAGCCCGGTGGTGTGCCCTTATAATCTTAAGCCCAAAAGATGGAGAAAATCTTCACCATGGTAAAGGAAAATCATTCACCATGGTAAGTCATTATTACTTTCGAAAAGCACTTCAGTGTTTTTTGGCACCTATCCAAGGCCAATAAAGGAATTCCCCTTTTCACCATGTCTTGAGAAAAATGGTCTCCCCAAAAAATTTACTCTAAGGTTCTTCAAACTGCATGTGACATGTTTGACACTTGACAACCATGTTCGTTTGGTTTTGCCAAGTGACAGGTTAAGAGGAGGTTGTAATTTTGTGGACAAATGGACCCTATCTAAGGTCCCTTGCTCACTTGTGAGGTTTTTCGTCTGAGGGTGGCATTGGGACACAGATACAAGGGGTCCACAATGACCACTATGTCTCTCCTAGGAGTGCAAGGGTCGTTCTCAGATAGAAAACATTTGCCCCAATTTTTAGAGCTCGTTTGATAACGTTTCAAAAAACGCGTTTCTGCCGTTTCTGTTTCCAGAAACAGCAGAAACGGAGTAAAAAGCGTTTGATAAAATTGTTTCATTTCATTTATTTTCAGAAATAGAAATAGAAATTTTTACTTATTTATGGTTCAAGAAACGACCTAGGCGAAACAAGTTCAACTTGTTTCGCCGTTTCTGAAAACGACTTGTGGCCATTCTTTCATTGGTTACTTTCGATTTCTAAAAACATGATTTATCAAACACCTTCGATTCTGTTTCTGTTTCTAGAAACGAAAATTTATGTTTCTACCGTTTCTTGAAACAGAAACGACAGAAACGTTATCAAACGGACCATTATTTCAACAATAGTAGGCCAAATGGCAAAAAAAAATCAGGTAATCAAAATTAAAGACTACAAAGTGGGTGCATGTCAAAAGATGGACAATTGACAGATATAGAGATACCTGGACATACAAGGAGTCATTTTGCCCACCTTTGTATCTTGACGCAACCTGTACACTCTATTCCCTTTCCCCATATTTTTTTAGAAAATAATGTCATTGATTGTGAGATCCTAAGTTTTATACAAGTGATTCATTCATAACGCTAGGTTGTGTTTAAAATATATTCTCCAAATAGATTTTGGGCCTAAAACGTATTCTAAAAGGGAGAAAATAGGAAAGAGTTTGATTTCAGGCGTATCAAACAAACACCACTTTTTGTATCTTGCAGGTTCCTGCTTAAGTGTTTATCATGAAAATGCTAAATGAGATTATAATTTGAAACATAACCTGTTACACGATTTTCCGCCAAATTGGAAGCAAATCAAGCAAGCCCGAAGGAAATGCCAAACGGAGCCTTGCTGAAGACTTGAGAAGAGGCTTAGTTTAGGTTAAGAGAGCGCGCACGATAGCATCTCTTTCACTATCATCAACAGTGTGGAAAAGCAACAAAAGCGTAGTTATATTGTAGTAAACCTTGTAGTCTACTAACCCACCCCATCTTCAGTTCCTCAAATACTTTTTTTCTTCTCAAATCATTTCCTCTCGACGTAATCTCAATATTTTACCAAAATAAAAAGCTGGAAAAGAAGGCCGCTAACGATTTCTTCCTCCTCCGCTCGAAAATTTTAGAAATAGGGAGCTCTTCTCGTCTTCTTCCCCGGTTTATTCTCCTGTTGTTCTTCGAGGGTGAGTTTTATCTGTTTTTAAATTATTATTTTTGGGCTGTTTTTCCTTTTGGTGGGTTTTCATGGTGCTTTCTTTTCCTCGTAATGATATCTGGAACTGTCAACATGTATAAAGGTTTTTATATTTGGTTTTCTTAGCAAGTTCTGATTCTAGGGTTTCTGTTGAATGGCTTTTGAGTATTTAAGGGTATATTTTCTGGTTTGGGTTGGGTTTTGCTGTAAACTTATTTTTTCTCGAGTTCTAGCCTTGTTTCTGTCTGGGGAAAACCACTATTAGAGAACTCTTATCGGTTCTATATATCGTAATATGGATGTTTTGAATGTGGCTCATGCAGTCACGGGATTGATTTCCTTTTCAAGTGTTGGTTCACCACCCATTGGATTGTTGGTGACAAAATGGACACTAGCCAGTCTATCTATCCGTTTGGGTTTAGAACATGCACGAGAGTTGTGGGTCATCTTGGATTTTTTCCAAATGTTAAGATATCCTTTTGGTTGTCACGTTCCTGCCTCATTGACCCCCAGCTGGGGGGGGGGGGGGGGGGGGGGGGAGGGGAGGGCTAACATACTATCTAATAGCAGAAATCCTATTGAATAGCCTTGCCGGTTTAGGCCTTGGGTTGTTCAATGATGACCACTGTTGGTATTCTTAACATAATGGTCATTTATTCCCCCCCTCTCTCTCTCTCTCTCTCTCTCTCTCTCTCTCTCTCTCTCTCTCTTAAATTGCTACATATTAAATGTTCTTGTCCTCAAGCTTTGATTTCTAATATGATAATTTTTCCCATCTTCATCTTATGTAAAACTTGTGTGGTGCAAATTATTTCAAGGATGAGGCTGCACTACTCAGTTGTTGGAGGGTGCAGCGTTCATTAAAGCAACTGGGTCCAGCTTACTGGCAGTTCACAGGGAGTGGTGCTTTTACAGTGAGTAGGTTGGTCCAGACTTGTCACTGCATCATTAATTGTCAATTAGAAGGTGCAGATTTGTTTAGGTCTTTTGCTCTAACCGTTGCTATTCCACTAATAATGTAAGAAAAGAGTAGGTTATTTTTAATGCAAAGATAATACCTGAACTTGAAATTGATAGAAGTATGTATGTTATGCTCATGTCCGATAAAATGATATATTCTGTCTGTGTTCTTACAATTTTCTTTTCTTTTAATGGCATTCTAAACTCTTATTGTAATCCTTAGATTCCCCATGATGAGGCATGTAAAGGAAGAATCATCATGCATCATTGAACAAGTGAGTATTGACAATTGGTTTCCGTATCCTAATTTTCTTATTCTGTGAACTATCCATAGAGTGTCTCGTTGGAGGCTAAGATTGTATTATAAGTAATATGATTCTATGAAGTTTAGCAGAGGTTATTATTTGCTAAGAAGCAACATTGATCCATAGAAATTACTGAAAAACTATGTAGGAATATTGATAGGGGAATTTTGATGAGTGAAGGTCAAAATTCAACAAAAAATCGATAAGTGTTGGTGAAATCTCTTTATTTGGATGATGAAACCAAAAAAAGAAAGGATTTTTTCCTTGCATTAGTAAGAACTTGGTATTAAATCGTTGAAATTTTGAATATTTCAAAATATCATAATTTTTTTTTTCAAGGGAATTTTTCCCTGACATTAGTAAGAACTTGGTATTAAATCTTTGAAATTTTGAATTTTTCAAAATATGATCGATTTTTTGTTTCAACTATTTATTACAATGTTGTTTATGTTGACGTTCCTCGAAAAAATTTGTTATGAAATTTGACATCGTGTAACCAATAATATAATGGTGGGGCAAGGGTTTCCATAGACCATTTAACCTTTGCTGGTCTGCACCCATTTATTGCCACACAGCAGGTGGAAGGGGGCTCAAATTTGGTGGACAAGTAGATCTCTAGGTCCAGTGCCCTGCATGTCTGAGTTTGAGCCCAAATGCTGTTCAATAGATGGAAAAATAGAATATTAAAAGAATTCTGCACTACCTAAAGGGTTCACGGACATTCATTGGGGTAAATGATTGAATTTGGGCTGAAATTTGATCTTTGTTAAATCCAGATAATTCCCTAAATATTCAACAGTCCGAATTGCCACATCACCATACCACATGGCAAGACTAAGTGTGTTGACCCGGTAAGGTTACATGGTCTGTGCAGACTAGGAAATCTTCTATCAGAAAGGTGACTTGGGTCAATATTTGAATATGCTGTGAAAAACATTTAATGAACCCACTTTCATGGTAAGAACATCAATTTAATTTTTTTTTTTTTTTGGGGGGGGGGGGGAGGGGAGAAGGAGAGAATATCATGTTTTGCTCTGTTTTTTAGGGCTTACTTCCAAAAAATAATAAGGTCATAGCTATAATTGATAAAGAGAGAGAGAGGTCTGATCTGGCTATTAATCTGGTCGAGTGTTTAATCTATGTAGGAGATTATATATATA